>NW_017537033.1:247330-255734 GCF_001853355.1 Bactrocera latifrons | reverse complement strand
TTTTGGGTTTGTTACGGTTTATGTTGGAGTTTGGGTCCCTACGTTGATCCCGTTGACGTTCAGTATTTATCTTGATCTTCGTTTTTATTTTGGTGTCAGTTTTGACTTAATCATGATCTTGACTTTGTTTTGGTTTATAATCAAATCATGATCTTGAGTTTGTTTAAGTTGAAGTTTCCATTTCAGATTTAATCATGATCTTGAGTTTGTCTTATTTATTTGTAGAAGTCTTATTTTACTCTTAGTAGTTTTAGTCCCTTAATATGGTTTTGCTARTAATCACTTTTTTCTCAGTCTTGTGCTTTATCTTCTTCGTGGCCTTAGTCATACTTTTGTTCCAACTTAAGTTTTTACCYTAACCCCATAAAAAGATAGAGTAAGATACTAATATTAATTATAGAGTGAGATACTAATATTAGTTATAATATTCCTGTAAACTTTTTCTATTGAAGGATGCACGTCTAAAAACACGCGAGTATGTGCTCGCCGTCCTCAGTAACCCATATATCACAGCGCGTGAAGGTACTTATTGCCGCAGGCTCTAAAGCCGCTTAGTGTTAATTTTGTTGTTGATGAAGTCACAATTTACGACTACATACAGTTTTGATGCATTCGCTTTTCGTTGTTGTACATATATGTATTTGTAATTATTAAAAAACGGTTCAACTTGTTGGTGAGTTGCATTATTCCAGCCGTTGTCTCGCATTATTAATGAACCTTTTTACGATTTTTAGCGTGGCAAGCGATCATAACTCATTTCCCGCATAAAACCGACGCAATAACGARTGGATAAGAGTATTGCAAAAACAAAAACAAACACTTGGTAGAGTGAGATTTGCAGTTAATAAAAGTGAGCTTAACTCGTGGTGGCAGCACAGCATGCGAGGGAGGCAAGGGCGCTTTTACTGCGCATGCGTAAATGGACTGCACGACGGCTAATGCATTTCGTGTGTGGTTATTATTGTTGTTGTTTGTGTTATTTGCAATATCTGCACTTTTGCAGCTTATTAAAGATGCCGGCGGGTTTTTCGATTATCACATTTTTAATTTCCTGCCTACGAGCCTACGCATGCGCCGAGTATGCGGGATTTGGCGGGGAAAAAATATATAAGTCAAACAAAAATTGATTACGAAGAAAAAATTAACTATAAATGAAACGCTTGTACCCACATCAAGTCGTTTTGAACATTTTTTCGTTTCAAAATGTTGCTTTTGAGGCATTTCTTTCGTTGTACAGCCGAAAAAAAAATTAAAAAATTTAATTCTTGCCGCGCAACAAATAAATTCTCAAAGTCAAGCTTAACAATTTTGACACTAAATTCTTACGTGTCTTACGGCATTCCACTTGCGGCTGGCCAGCAATAGCCGATAGGAATATGTGAAGCCATAGAGAGAGCCCAGTTCGTCGCTGCTCATCTTCGGCGGCGACGGCGTTGGGCTTAAAAAGCAATTAATTTGCTTATTGTTGTATTAGCTGCTTATATTGTTGTTGTTGGCTTTAACCAAGGCTCAGTTATACCTTTCGAGCGCATTTCCTTGCCTCTGTCCCTCTAAGCTCTCTTACACTCCTCTTCACTGTTTGACATCTGTTGGCTCCATACATCTCATRCTCATGCCGCGTTGCGTCTTTGGCGTCTTGGCGCGTCTTCTAAGAAATCGCGCTGCATAGAATGCATTTTATTTTACGCTGCTTGCGAATTYATGAATAAATTTTATGAATTCTTTATTTTCAATTTATTTCAGTGCGTTGCGCTCAACGTTTTTACGATTTCTCTTTTATATTTATAAGCTGCACACAGACGATTTTTATTTCGCTAATTTCCATATGGCAGTAAATTAAAATGGTGCACGTATGTCCGCTTSGCATTGTTGTCTACTTTATGGGCGTTTTGTGACTTGTTTTATGCCCGACAAAGTCGATTTATGTGAAATTGGCAATTAATATTGGTATTCGTGGTCATTGGCGTACTTTTTTTGCTGATTTGTTACGCGCATTTTATAGCAAGATGCTTTGGCTTTGTGTGAGTCATATTTATATAGAATCGTTTATACGTGAGTTTATTGTAAACAATTGATTTAGCCAATTTCAGTTTATTTACATTTGCTGATTTAGCTTTGATTTATTAAGCAAGATTCATTGTAAGACGATTTGCTTTATATTCACAATATAAAAATATAATGCTAAGATCTTGTAATATAAATTAGTGGCAAAAAATTTAAAATAAAAATTAGAAAAAACGTTTAATTCGAYATATCACCTTTAAAATACAACAGGTGTCATACAAGAACTTGRTTTTGTTCTGYCGATTTATATGGCGGTTATATGCTATGGTTGTCTGATCTAAATAAATTCTTCACTGAAAAGCATTATGTGTTTATAAAATAACGCAATATAATCAAATTTCGTGAAAATTTCTTGTGAAATAAAAACGTTTTGCATATAAGAGATCAATGACCGCTTTGGTTACATTCGCGATCGATGATTTTCCGTTAACGTTTAGCCAAGTCCACAACCTTTGCTTACGTTTAGGCAAGACAACAACCTTTTTTCATTTGGAGTCACTGAAGCATTCATTTTTGTTACCATTTTAGAGGCCAATGACCGCTTTGATTACATTTGCGGTCGATCATAATTTCGTTAACATTTAGCCTAGTCCACAACCTTTGCTTACATTTAGGCAAGACAACAACCTTTTTTCATTTGGAGTCACTGAAGCATTCATTTTGTTACCATTTTAGAGGCCAATGACCGCTTTGATTACATTTGCGGTCGATCATATTTTCGTTAATATTTAGCCAAGTCCACAACCTTTGCTTACATTTAGGCAAAGCAACAACCTTTTTTCATTTAGGATCACTGACRCAATCGTTTACATTTTATGGGCTCAATGACCCCTTTATTTACATTTAGCCGAGGTCAATGACCCTTATCTTTACATTTGTGGTCACTGAACTGAACTTTTTGTTTACACTTAGCCAACAACCTTGGTTTAATTTGGAGTCACTGTCCCTTTTGCTTACATTTTATATGGTCAATGACTTTTTTTTTGCATTTTATGAGAACAAGGACCCCTTGGTCTACATTTGGTTGCGGTCAGTGACCGCTTTGCTTATATTTAGCCAAGCTTCCAACCTTTGTTTAAGAATGCCAAAAGTTTGTAGCCCGCAGTGACTCTTCTCTTTTGACTGGAATTGGCATTAGTCGCCTCCAAAAATTTTTGCAGGCTCAAAGTGCTTTGTCAATACACGACGGCAGTTTTGATCTTTAGCAAAGTGTTCACCCTGTTTACTTAACCGGACTACGCTCATTTTTTTCCATATATGGATCGCTCTATTGGCAAGTTGAATGGCGCAGGAGGTTGAAACTCGCCAGCGAATCTTACAATATTTACAGAGTTGGATCAAAAATGGCTGATAAAGTGGGCGTCAGAAAGCGACTGGATATGTATTGGATACCAGACCATTTATGGAATTCCAAGAGAGGAAATAGCTGATGAGGTTACAAGTACTTGAGATAGGTAAGTCACCAGAAATGAAAAAAAAAACGAAATTTTAAAAAAAGGTCGACAGTCGTGCAACATGCAGCAAGTACAGGCGGGTAGACATGTGCTTCTGTCCATCCTTATCCAGGAATCGTAGAAGTGACAGTTTCCCAGACAAGATTAAGTATCTCTGAAACTTTTAAAACGTAGACGTCCTCTATGACGAATACTTCACTAAGCAAGCCTCTAACTTAAAATAGCATACTATATTTATTTCAAATTACCCCCACCCTAATGCTACCTTTTCAAAATGTAAATTTGCGCTTTAAAAATGTGACTTGTTGGACATTTACTCTCGGTTTGGAAATGTCAATTGCTGCTGCTATCTGCTGTTATAGCCAGCTTTTGCGCACATGCACATACATGCGAATAGAACGAATATACACCTGTTGTATGGCAACATCAAAAGTCACCTGTAGTGCGTCGAAATGGACAATGCTGCCGTCGTCACTTCCGACATGAACACACATACACTCGTACTCATAAAGCGCTACAGGTGTTRGGCCTCGTTGAACAGTGCGCATAATGCAGGAAACGAGACGTGAGACGACTTCGAAGCCCAACAATTGCTGCCTCAGCTGCGTAGGAGGAAAAGTGATTTGAAGAGGACGATGATGAAAGCGGTCTGCTGTTGGAGCGCGCAAATGGAAAATGGCAAAAGCCAAATTGCTGCGTTCAAGCAACATCAAAGGCGAACAGGCTACCTGCCTGGCAAGTGGCAAGTGGTGCCAAAAAGCGGGTACGCCAGCTGACCATTTTGGTTGGTTGCTTGTGCCTGTGTCTGTCGCTGTGTGGAATAGGTTGTGGAAAGTGTAGCAACGCTGGGTTGCAAACARAGCAAGTGAGTGTGCGTATGCCTTGCACTYGCAWTAAAGGTGTGTGAGCTCGGTTGGTGATCTCACCTTTTCGACCAGCTATATTTATTATTGTGTTTCTGYATAAATATATGCGCGTGTGGCAGCTTATGCATTAAGCACAAAATTTAATAAAGTGTTTCCCTCATATATCTCACATTATTTGCCATTTGTGTGTCCTTACTMCTTACTTRCTCCTCTGTCTGTCCTTACTCTTTCAAAATYTTCACTACTATCTGCTCTTTCCACTCCACTTCCATGCTCTAAATTCACTGCCGCAGCGCGCTYAGTTATACACCACTTGAAACACTCATTTCGGGCTGCAATTAATCAATGCTTATGTATGGGTAAATGCATGCACCACCGTTGCGCGCCTGTTTGTATGCAATGCGATATGCAAAGTTGCTGCTATAAACTGCAGTTGCATGATTTGAGCGCATGCAAAGTATTGAATTGTATATTGCAGTGTCCATTTCTAAGCACCGTGCAAATATAAATAAATTATCACCAACCGTTAATAGCCAAAGCAACGCTGTACACACACAAACACACCCCAGTTGTTGAGTACCGCTGACCGGCTGCAGTTTGGCACGCCATTTTAGCACACGTTTGCACCCCAACCGTATGCAAATTTYCAACCCTAGCTAGCGSCGGTCAACGTCTAACCAYGAGCGCCTGCCGGTGGCCGCCGGCAAACCCCAAGCTGTTSGAAGGCTGCCAAATGCGTTAATTTATTTTGTATTTACAGGTTATAAATTGTATTTGATGTGCTTTGGCTGCTAAGCAGCTCCTGTCTAATGGTCAACCCACCACGCTGTGTTGCATTTTGCACCCAATAAACGCCCAGGCGCTTCATCCGGCTTGGCTGGCCAGTGTACTTTTGATAGCTTGAAATTAACTTGGAACTTTTATGGCGCGTGGTATGGAAAATTAGCTTTTGCCAAGGAGGTAGGCAAATTAAATTTCCATGTTGTTTGTGAAGAGCCCCCTTTTTAGAGAGTCTTGTTGTTTATGCACCCTCTTTTAGGCAGTATGTGCCAGTGTATTATGCGTTGGCTGCTCAGACGCTACTAAAATGAGTCCCCAGCGAAAAGTTTTAAAATTAATTTACTTTGCTTGAAATAAATCTCTTCTTCGAGGTACCATGCAATCTACAAGTTCACATTGCTGAACGCTGAACAAGACTTTGAAAATTTTATTTGAGATAACTGTCTGTTTCACTGAGCGATCTACAGCGCTTCCATCGTCCTATAAATACGTTCATAGTGAAGTTAGCTTGACTAACGAGTGCTATATGGGTTGAGAGAAATCTTTGTTATACTGCAGAGAGAGAGAGAGAGAGGGAGAGAGAGAGAGAGAGTCTGAACTTTCAGAAACAGAACACAAGTTCTCTCTGTCCGCCTGCGTCACGTGTAAAACGTTACATCAAAAGTACACAAAATTTCTATAGGCATTCGATAAATCTCTTCTATCGCACTATATATAGGAACATCATCGGAATACTAACTGGTTGTGAATACTATATGGTGGCGACACACGCCCGCAAAATGGTGCTGACAGATCGAGAAGACTGCAGGAAATGTCTTTAACAAGGCATCAAGAAAACAATAGAACAACTCATCTTCACTTACTCCGCATTAGCAAAATGAAGCTGTAAATATGATACGTTGGAAGTGGCATCCATAGTGAAGTCACAGAATTTTTTGAAATTCAGACCTATCAGACTAATCTAACCTCTTCGAGAAAATTTTGTAGGTTTTCAAAGTTATTTGCAACAATTATAATTCCAATAAAGCGGTTTTTCCGATGCTCTCTAAGTTTCGCGTTACCTCATTTATTCATAATCACTGAAATAAGTTTCAAACAGATCGATAAATTTGGTTTAAAGGCATATGTTAGTTTAGGGAAGTATTGAACTAATTTGATCCGATATTTTCCGATGGTCTCTGAGTTTCAGAGTTATAATATATCTTGAACGATTTGTACATAGTCTAGGGGTTATTTGAAAACCCTTAACCTAGGCATATAGGGAAAGCATTGATACGATTRMATCCATCTTAGGCATTGTGATATACTGTAAATGGGTAGAGATCTTATTTCTTTAAGATATTCCAAATACTGTCCAGTATACTTGTATACTTTAAAAGATCAAACGAACTATGCGAATCATATCGAATCGATTTTATCCATTTCTGCCACAAGTGTGCACAATATCGATAACATATTTCCTCTGAGTTTCAATACAGTATCTCGGAGATTTATGGATATATTGGTAAAAATCAGCTATAGTCACGGAAGTCCACCCAAAGTGCCTAGCAGATGTCTGTTTCCACCACAATTGGCTCTACCGGAACGAACCCGAGTTTCTATACGGAGAGGTCTGTCAACTCTGCACCATATCTCAAGACTTATAAATGCTTTCTGTGTCGCTGTAACAACAGCAAAGATTGTAGTACTGCTTCGTGCACATTAAACCCGAATTGCTCCGTCGTTTTCGCTTTGAATCGGTAAAATAGTAACGAGAGACCTGCGGATCAGTCAAATTTGAAGTGTGAACAATGATTGCTAGTTGAAGCTATAACCTTAACTTATACCTTCAAGACAAATAGGAGGTGGATGCTGACAAATTCTTTTTAGTCTTGAAAAGTTGTTCGAAATGCGAACAGTCTACTATCTTCAAAAATTTCGACCGTTGGTAGTACCGTTGTTGATATCGACAACCATATTTCAGTGGATATTGTCAAGTATAAGCCAGCTTCAAATCTATTGACGCCAATTCAAACTTTCATGAAGGTTTTTGTTTTTTAGTTCAAAACCTCCTCCAACAAAGCTCGCCTAAAGTCTTGAATCACCGCTATGTTAGGTTAGGCTAGGTCCTCTTGCAAAGTAGATGCTGACCTAAAGTTCTGAAACAGCACTAGGTTAGATACTCTAGCGAAGAAGCAGCTTGCCTAAAGACCAAAAGCAGAACTAACTTTGGTACTCTTGCAAAGTAAAAGCATGCCTAAAGACCAGAAACAACACAACAACTAACAGCACTAGGTTTGGTTAGGTCCTCTAGCGAAGTAGAAGAAACAACACTATGTTAGGTAAGGTTAGGTCCTCTTGCAAAGTAGAAGCACGCCTAAAATACTGAAACAGTAGTAGGTTATTTTAGGTTAGGTCTTCTCGCGTAGTAGAAGCACGACTACGGTTGCAAGTTGTAACTCAAATCGAGGAATCTCACTTCTTCGTTTTTTATTACCTATCAAATCCTAAAACTGTATCACCAAATTCTCACATATAGACAAAAGGCTCGACTCTTGTTTGAAACAATTGGACAATGTTCAGTAAGAATACCTCCAATTGCAGTAAGCTTGACATTGCTAAGAGCAAGTAGTTCTGAGAATCTCTTACAAATCGCTTTGGGCAGGAAACACTGCAATCTTAAGAGATATTTCTTTAGCACATTATCTGAGACGGACATTCCCAACTCAACTTCGAAACAGCGGATTTATTACYAGKGTAAGAGTTGTCACAGGCCATTTTTGCCCGAGATTACAGCTCCAAAATGCTTGGTAAGGTAAAATCTGTGCTTGCTGACTAGTGTTTCGAAAATCTTTCATGGTTTCTGGTACTTTAAGGGTTTGCTAGAGATCAAAGGCCTTCAAAGCCAAAAATAACCACCTCAACCGTGAATGAAATTTTATAGCTGACCACGGCAAGTTAATTCACTCTTCTCTCCCATTTCCGCCTCAGTACTTTTAAATTTTATCAAATCAAAATTATAGCAAATATTATAGCAAAGTTTGAAAGCATCAAACGTGAGCTGAAGCTAACTCATTCCACGCACATTAAGGAGCGACCCTTTCACACCACCGCAACGGTCAAATAACTTCATGAGCTGCATAATTCAATTAAACTAATAAATTTTCCATTATCCTTATCGAAGCTGAAGCATCGTGTGGCGCTATGAGTAAATGTTATTACCCTGGCACAAAGCATAGCAGGGAGAACCCTATGCTACAC
>NW_017537033.1:238060-246200 GCF_001853355.1 Bactrocera latifrons | reverse complement strand
CAACAACCTTTTTTCATTTAGGATCACTGACACAATCGTTTACATTTTATGGGCTCAATGACCCCTTTATTTACATTTAGCCGAGGTCAATGACCCTTATCTTTACATTTGTGGTCACTGAACTGAACTTTTTGTTTACACTTAGCCAACAACCTTGGTTTAATTTGGAGTCACTGTCCCTTTTGCTTACATTTTATATGGTCAATGACTTTTTTTTTGCATTTTATGAGAACAAGGACCCCTTGGTCTACATTTGGTTGCGGTCAGTGACCGCTTTGCTTATATTTAGCCAAGCTTCCAACCTTTGTTTAAGAATGCCAAAAGTTTGTA
This sequence comes from Bactrocera latifrons, assembly GCF_001853355.1. Classification (NCBI taxonomy): domain Eukaryota; kingdom Metazoa; phylum Arthropoda; class Insecta; order Diptera; family Tephritidae; genus Bactrocera; species Bactrocera latifrons. The sequence goes on along the minus strand of NW_017537033.1, from coordinate 245,870 downwards.
GCCCGCAGTGACTCTTCTCTTTTGACTGGAATTGGCATTAGTCGCCTCCAAAAATTTTTGCAGGCTCAAAGTGCTTTGTCAATACACGACGGCAGTTTTGATCTTTAGCAAAGTGTTCACCCTGTTTACTTAACCGGACTACGCTCATTTTTTTCCATATATGGATCGCTCTATTGGCAAGTTGAATGGCGCAGGAGGTTGAAACTCGCCAGCGAATCTTAAAACATTTACAGAGTTGGATCAAAAATGGCTGATAAAGTGGGCGTCAGAAAGCGACTGGATATGTATTGGATACCAGACCATTTATGGAATTCCAAGAGAGGAAATAGCTGATGAGGTTACAAGTACTTGAGATAGGTAAGTCACCAGAAATGAAAAAAAAACGAAATTTTAAAAAAAGGTCGACAGTCGTGCAACATGCAGCAAGTACAGGCGGGTCGACATGAGAGAAACAATGGTACACCGCCTGTGCTTCTGTCCATCCTTATCCAGGAATCGCAGAACTGACAGTTTCACAGGCAAGATGAAGTCTCTCTGAAACTTTTAAAGCGTAGACGTCCTCTATGACGAATACTTCACTAAGCAAGCCTCTAACTTAAAATAGCATACTATATTTATTTCAAATTACCCCCACCCTAATGCTACCTTTTCAAAATGTAAATTTGCGCTTTAAAAATGTGACTTGTTGGACATTTACTCTCGGTTTGGAAATGTCAATTGCTGCTGCTATCTGCTGTTATAGCCAGCTTTTGCGCACATGCACATACATGCGAATAGAACGAATATACACCTGTTGTATGGCAACATCAAAAGTCACCTGTAGTGCGTCCAAATGGACAGTGCTGCCGTCGTCACTTCCGACATGAACACACATACACTCGTACTCATAAAGCGCTACAGGTGTTRGGCCTCGTTGAACAGTGCGCATAATGCAGGAAACGAGACGTGAGACGACTTCGAAGCCCAACAATTGCTGCCTCAGCTGCGTAGGAGGAAAAGTGATTTGAAGAGGACGATGATGAAAGCGGTCTGCTGTTGGAGCGCGCAAATGGAAAATGGCAAAAGCCAAATTGCTGCGTTCAAGCAACATCAAAGGCGAACAGGCTACCTGCCTGGCAAGTGGCAAGTGGTGCCAAAAAGCGGGTACGCCAGCTGACCATTTTGGTTGGTTGCTTGTGCCTGTGTCTGTCGCTGTGTGGAATAGGTTGTGGAAAGTGTAGCAACGCTGGGTTGCAAACARAGCAAGTGAGTGTGCGTATGCCTTGCACTYGCAWTAAAGGTGTGTGAGCTCGGTTGGTGATCTCACCTTTTCGACCAGCTATATTTATTATTGTGTTTCTGYATAAATATATGCGCGTGTGGCAGCTTATGCATTAAGCACAAAATTTAATAAAGTGTTTCCCTCATATATCTCACATTATTTGCCATTTGTGTGTCCTTACTMCTTACTTRCTCCTCTGTCTGTCCTTACTCTTTCAAAATYTTCACTACTATCTGCTCTTTCCACTCCACTTCCATGCTCTAAATTCACTGCCGCAGCGCGCTYAGTTATACACCACTTGAAACACTCATTTCGGGCTGCAATTAATCAATGCTTATGTATGGGTAAATGCATGCACCACCGTTGCGCGCCTGTTTGTATGCAATGCGATATGCAAAGTTGCTGCTATAAACTGCAGTTGCATGATTTGAGCGCATGCAAAGTATTGAATTGTATATTGCAGTGTCCATTTCTAAGCACCGTGCAAATATAAATAAATTATCACCAACCGTTAATAGCCAAAGCAACGCTGTACACACACAAACACACCCCAGTTGTTGAGTACCGCTGACCGGCTGCAGTTTGGCACGCCATTTTAGCACACGTTTGCACCCCAACCGTATGCAAATTTYCAACCCTAGCTAGCGSCGGTCAACGTCTAACCAYGAGCGCCTGCCGGTGGCCGCCGGCAAACCCCAAGCTGTTSGAAGGCTGCCAAATGCGTTAATTTATTTTGTATTTACAGGTTATAAATTGTATTTGATGTGCTTTGGCTGCTAAGCAGCTCCTGTCTAATGGTCAACCCACCACGCTGTGTTGCATTTTGCACCCAATAAACGCCCAGGCGCTTCATCCGGCTTGGCTGGCCAGTGTACTTTTGATAGCTTGAAATTAACTTGGAACTTTTATGGCGCGTGGTATGGAAAATTAGCTTTTGCCAAGGAGGTAGGCAAATTAAATTTCCATGTTGTTTGTGAAGAGCCCCCTTTTTAGAGAGTCTTGTTGTTTATGCACCCTCTTTTAGGCAGTATGTGCCAGTGTATTATGCGTTGGCTGCTCAGACGCTACTAAAATGAGTCCCCAGCGAAAAGTTTTAAAATTAATTTACTTTGCTTGAAATAAATCTCTTCTTCGAGGTACCATGCAATCTACAAGTTCACATTGCTGAACGCTGAACAAGACTTTGAAAATTTTATTTGAGATAACTGTCTGTTTCACTGAGCGATCTACAGCGCTTCCATCGTCCTATAAATACGTTCATAGTGAAGTTAGCTTGACTAACGAGTGCTATATGGGTTGAGAGAAATCTTTGTTATACTGCAGAGAGAGAGAGAGAGAGGGAGAGAGAGAGAGAGAGTCTGAACTTTCAGAAACAGAACACAAGTTCTCTCTGTCCGCCTGCGTCACGTGTAAAACGTTACATCAAAAGTACACAAAATTTCTATAGGCATTCGATAAATCTCTTCTATCGCACTATATATAGGAACATCATCGGAATACTAACTGGTTGTGAATACTATATGGTGGCGACACACGCCCGCAAAATGGTGCTGACAGATCGAGAAGACTGCAGGAAATGTCTTTAACAAGGCATCAAGAAAACAATAGAACAACTCATCTTCACTTACTCCGCATTAGCAAAATGAAGCTGTAAATATGATACGTTGGAAGTGGCATCCATAGTGAAGTCACAGAATTTTTTGAAATTCAGACCTATCAGACTAATCTAACCTCTTCGAGAAAATTTTGTAGGTTTTCAAAGTTATTTGCAACAATTATAATTCCAATAAAGCGGTTTTTCCGATGCTCTCTAAGTTTCGCGTTACCTCATTTATTCATAATCACTGAAATAAGTTTCAAACAGATCGATAAATTTGGTTTAAAGGCATATGTTAGTTTAGGGAAGTATTGAACTAATTTGATCCGATATTTTCCGATGGTCTCTGAGTTTCAGAGTTATAATATATCTTGAACGATTTGTACATAGTCTAGGGGTTATTTGAAAACCCTTAACCTAGGCATATAGGGAAAGCATTGATACGATTRMATCCATCTTAGGCATTGTGATATACTGTAAATGGGTAGAGATCTTATTTCTTTAAGATATTCCAAATACTGTCCAGTATACTTGTATACTTTAAAAGATCAAACGAACTATGCGAATCATATCGAATCGATTTTATCCATTTCTGCCACAAGTGTGCACAATATCGATAACATATTTCCTCTGAGTTTCAATACAGTATCTCGGAGATTTATGGATATATTGGTAAAAATCAGCTATAGTCACGGAAGTCCACCCAAAGTGCCTAGCAGATGTCTGTTTCCACCACAATTGGCTCTACCGGAACGAACCCGAGTTTCTATACGGAGAGGTCTGTCAACTCTGCACCATATCTCAAGACTTATAAATGCTTTCTGTGTCGCTGTAACAACAGCAAAGATTGTAGTACTGCTTCGTGCACATTAAACCCGAATTGCTCCGTCGTTTTCGCTTTGAATCGGTAAAATAGTAACGAGAGACCTGCGGATCAGTCAAATTTGAAGTGTGAACAATGATTGCTAGTTGAAGCTATAACCTTAACTTATACCTTCAAGACAAATAGGAGGTGGATGCTGACAAATTCTTTTTAGTCTTGAAAAGTTGTTCGAAATGCGAACAGTCTACTATCTTCAAAAATTTCGACCGTTGGTAGTACCGTTGTTGATATCGACAACCATATTTCAGTGGATATTGTCAAGTATAAGCCAGCTTCAAATCTATTGACGCCAATTCAAACTTTCATGAAGGTTTTTGTTTTTTAGTTCAAAACCTCCTCCAACAAAGCTCGCCTAAAGTCTTGAATCACCGCTATGTTAGGTTAGGCTAGGTCCTCTTGCAAAGTAGATGCTGACCTAAAGTTCTGAAACAGCACTAGGTTAGATACTCTAGCGAAGAAGCAGCTTGCCTAAAGACCAAAAGCAGAACTAACTTTGGTACTCTTGCAAAGTAAAAGCATGCCTAAAGACCAGAAACAACACAACAACTAACAGCACTAGGTTTGGTTAGGTCCTCTAGCGAAGTAGAAGAAACAACACTATGTTAGGTAAGGTTAGGTCCTCTTGCAAAGTAGAAGCACGCCTAAAATACTGAAACAGTAGTAGGTTATTTTAGGTTAGGTCTTCTCGCGTAGTAGAAGCACGACTACGGTTGCAAGTTGTAACTCAAATCGAGGAATCTCACTTCTTCGTTTTTTATTACCTATCAAATCCTAAAACTGTATCACCAAATTCTCACATATAGACAAAAGGCTCGACTCTTGTTTGAAACAATTGGACAATGTTCAGTAAGAATACCTCCAATTGCAGTAAGCTTGACATTGCTAAGAGCAAGTAGTTCTGAGAATCTCTTACAAATCGCTTTGGGCAGGAAACACTGCAATCTTAAGAGATATTTCTTTAGCACATTATCTGAGACGGACATTCCCAACTCAACTTCGAAACAGCGGATTTATTACYAGKGTAAGAGTTGTCACAGGCCATTTTTGCCCGAGATTACAGCTCCAAAATGCTTGGTAAGGTAAAATCTGTGCTTGCTGACTAGTGTTTCGAAAATCTTTCATGGTTTCTGGTACTTTAAGGGTTTGCTAGAGATCAAAGGCCTTCAAAGCCAAAAATAACCACCTCAACCGTGAATGAAATTTTATAGCTGACCACGGCAAGTTAATTCACTCTTCTCTCCCATTTCCGCCTCAGTACTTTTAAATTTTATCAAATCAAAATTATAGCAAATATTATAGCAAAGTTTGAAAGCATCAAACGTGAGCTGAAGCTAACTCATTCCACGCACATTAAGGAGCGACCCTTTCACACCACCGCAACGGTCAAATAACTTCATGAGCTGCATAATTCAATTAAACTAATAAATTTTCCATTATCCTTATCGAAGCTGAAGCATCGTGTGGCGCTATGAGTAAATGTTATTACCCTGGCACAAAGCATAGCAGGGAGAACCCTATGCTACACAGAGCSAAAGKCAGAGCCAGAGMTGGAGCCAGGGACCGACGACGCTGCGAAGACCTTTGCAATCAGCARTCAGACGCAATTAAAAAAATTAAACATGAGGGCAAAGAGCAGCAACAACAAAAAAGCGGAGTTGCGGTGGGCGGGAGAAATTTGTAAATGCGGACTTAAATAAATATTAGCACATGCAAGTAAATAACAACAAAGACAGAGTTAACACAAAAAAAACACCAAACAACAACAACAACAAACAGAAAACATTAATATTGGAGGTGGATGACAGCAAAACCACTACACAGCAACTACGCGCGCACATGCAAAGCAGTGTGCCTCATGCAATTACACTGACACACACGCGCGCACACATACACACATGCGCTTTTAACGGTAACAACAAAAATTTGCATATATTTAAAGTTTAATGTGATGCGTGGACGCAACCTCGTTGATGAGTTGAAAATGCAGACGCCGGGTTGAGGGTGTGGGGCGGCGGTCAGCGGCAGCAGATGAGCGCACGAGATAAGCGCGGCCGAGAGTGCAGTGATAGTGTGTCGAGTGGACAAAGTAAATGTTGAATTCAGTGTTGGTTAATGGAAAGCGAAGGTGGTGGTGGTGGTGGAAGAGGCGGCGAAGCTGGTTACAAATTGAAAAATCTTTTAAGCACACACACACACGCACACACACACACGCACACAAACACCAGCACACAACTATAGTGGAGTTAAACATACGCATGCCAGGCAAATCGACATAATAAACACAGTGGCGCACGAAGAAAAACCCATATTTGCATTTACACACATGCGCACATATGCAAGTATKTATGTGTGTCTGACATTATTGTAGCTTTGTGTGGCGTTGTGCCAGAGGACTTGGCAGGGATACAAAAAGGATTTAAGCGCAGTAAATGAGCGTCAAAAGAAATATGCAACCACAAGCGGAGGAGCGGTAGCTGTGCTTACAAGCTCTTTATAAATATAGGGTGTTTTTTTAGTGATATTAAATTTCAGAAAAAAACTATATATATTATAATAAATAKGGGGTGTTTTTTGGTGGCTTTAAACTTAAAAAAATTAAAAAAAACTATAATAAATATAGGGTGTTCTTTTAGTCACCTAACACTTCAAAAAAAAAACTATGATAAATAAAGGGTATTTTTTAGTGATTTTAAACGTGGATAAAAAATTAAAAAAGATTATAATAAGTATTGGGTGTTTTTTTTTTGTGAAATTAAACCTAAAAAAACTGTAAAAAAAACAAAGGTTGTATTTTTAGTGATATTAAACTTCAAAAAAAAACTGATATCTTTAAAGTAAACACATGTATCAACATTTTTCTCTATAATAGTTATAAGGTAGTTTTTTAGTCTAAAATTTTTTACTATAAAATTGTAAAAAAAATAAAAAAAGTATTTTTAGTGATATTAAACTTCAAAAAAAAAAAACTGATATCTTTAATGTAAACACATGTATCAACATTTTTCTCTATAATAGTTATAAGGTAGTKTTTTAGTCTAAAATTTTTTACTATAAAATATATACAGTATAGTATGTTTTTAGTAATATTGAAATTCAAAAAAAACAAACGATTGTTATATTAACTATGAAAGTAAACACACTCTTCGACATTTTGCTCTATAATAAATATAGGGTGTTTTTTAATAATATTAAACTTGCAAAAAAAAAAAAAATTATCATAAATAAAGGATGATTTTTTAGAGTTATTTAACAAGAAAAAACTTATAACTGTCATATTAGCTGTAAAAAAAAATTGCCTTCGCTTTTTTTTAGAGATATAAAGCTAGAAGGAACTGATAGTTGTCATAATACCTGACAAAGTAAACAAATTTTTCATGTATGGGATGTTTTTTAGTGTCATTAAACTTGAAAAAAAAAACTGGCAGAGGTCAYATTAGTTGTCATATTAACCATCAAAGTAAACACATGTTTGTGAATTTTGCTTCAGAATAAATAAAGGGTGTTGTTTTAGCGACGATTAACTCGAAAAAACTGTATTGTTATAAAATTAGAAATTTTCAAATGATAGTAAATTTTCAGTGGTTTCTATTTAAAAAAAATTATAACCCTCTAAAAAAACACCCTTTATAAAATGTAAGTTTTTTTTAATTTTTTTTTCATATACTACATAAGTATGCGTTTCCTTATTTAAGCAGCCTTAAGAGCGATTTTTTTTTTTCATATTTTTTTTTCATAGTTTTTTTGTAATTTTTTCTTTTTTTTGTGGTGCACTTTAAAATTTCCCGAAACACAGATTGCATTAACGATACTCATTACATAAATACATATGCATATGGTGGCGAGTATTCTGAGTGACTTAAAAATAATTGCATATTTTTTTTTTAACATGTTAACGGGGACGGTTGGTCTTCCCGAAAGGGGAGCGCGACTGTTTTAAACTCGGCTATAACCGCGTAAGCCATGTCTACGCCAATAAAGAAGAATGATGTAGACGGATTTTTCGGCGCACTAAGAATGAGAACATATTGAAATGCAATATGCAAAAAATCATGCGAAATTAGATGAAAAC
>NW_017537033.1:231538-236082 GCF_001853355.1 Bactrocera latifrons | reverse complement strand
AGAGGATCTGGGAACTTTGTTCCTCCCGAAGCCAAATCTAGAAGGTAATTGAACTACCAAAGTATATGCGAACTTTGTTTCCCCAATGAACATATCTTGAAAGAATCCAAACTACCAAAGTATCTGAGAACTTTGTTCCTCCAGAAGTAATATCAAGAATATAGGTGAGCTACCGAAGTATCTGCGAGAATACGTTCACTTTAAATCCKATTCCAAACAGCCAAGCAGTAAGGCAGTGCACAAAGGCTTACAAAGGCTTCATGCATGCAATTCAATAATAGCCTCCGAATTCATACATTCATTTTTCCGTACCAATCAACTGACTATCACTTTGGTTAAAGCAATTCTCCCTTTGCTGCCACTGCTGTTGGCAGCTCAAAGTTATCCATCGCTGCCACACCGCCACCCGGCGCTAAGTGATGGGCTAAAGCGAGCGGGTCATGAACTCTGTTCAACCACATACACTTGGTGTCCACTAAATGTACGCGTCTCGAGACTGTGGAATGATTTCAGCACCGCAGAGACGCGCTATTGCAACACCCTTGCAGCATGCGACACTACGATATCCGATTAGGCTTGCAGCAGCTGGTGTCGGAGCGACTGCGGCCAAAAATTGCGGTCAATGCCAAAAATAACAATACGCAAGCGGCTCGTTATGGCGGCAAAAGGCAGTTCAGCATTTGTGCTCTTCAGTACTACGCTCCACCTTAGACTTGCTGGCGAAAGAACGGAGTGCGGGTTGCCCTGTCTAAGGCCTCAGCGTATGTAGTAGATATTTAGGTGCCATTCAATGGTTCCCAAAATCTTTTTGTGCATTGCTATTAGTGGTGTGGTGGCATAGTTGCGTATGGTTCATTTTTGTACTCCTCTTTTGGCTGTCCGAAAATTTTGAAAGGTCGTGCAATTACGAGATCCCGTTATTTGTAATCACAAACAAAGCTACGCACATTTACTTACATGTGAAATGCTTGCATTGTCTCTTTTAAAGCTTGTCTTGTTAGCTGCGAAAAACGTATATCACTGCCAGTCAGCCTGTCTCGGTTTCGGTTTCGGTTTAGGTGGTCTCATGCTCGTTCTCCGCCTCATCGGCTTACGCAGTCGTGCGTTACAGTTTACTTTATTGGTAGCCATGTTTTATGGTACACGAAAAATGTCTCTAACCCACAACCTTAGACTCATGCTCTGAAAGACAATGTGAATGTCCTAGCCGGTGGCTTGGCATCAGTTGATTTGCGGGCATGTGTATCCTTGCTCTCTCTCTCCCTCTCTTCAACACTGCCAAAAACGCTTGACAAGCGCAGAGTGAGCACAAAACTAACTGACCCTCGTGACAGTTTGGTTTGGGCATTTACGAAAATTAATTGCTTTAAAATAAGTAATTTTAGCTGACAACGGTATAGTTTTAACGAAAGTATRCGAAGCTGGCTGGTAAACAGCACTGGTAACATTAAAATATTCTGCTGCAGTGGAGCTAAACTCTAATAGGGTTTGGCTGGAGGAATTTGATACAAAAATTTCATTATGGGCTAAGAGCTCTAAATGAGATCAGTGTTTTAAGTATATTATAGAAATTGTTGCAGTTTAATGCCATTAGATGCCTAACCTATAGGGCTCGTACGAACTCAGTAATCGTTGGCGAGCAGCCAGCACTTTTGGTGTTGTAAAAGAAGCCTTCTGGTATACAGCTTCAGCTRACATTCGCTAAGATTCTCAAGCTCATGCAGTGGACGTCAATAGGACAATAGTCTGTTAAACACTCCACAGCTAGAGAGGGGCTAAGAGCTTACTGGATCTCTTATGAAAGAATCTGAATACTGGAATGGTGCATACTTTTCACTTATGAACCAGCCGATAATTTTTTTTTCTATAACTTTGCCTAAGAGACGACGGATCTAAGACCAGTTTCGAGCAAGCGATTTTAAGGCGAAGTTTATCTTTCTGAAATTATAAAAATTTCTTCACCGGTTTCTGAGATATCCGCATGAATTTTGATATTCTATTGATCATTTGTCGGCCAGATGGGACAACTATATCCCACAGTTCTTATGCAACCGATGATTGAGCTTTATATTTTGCTATATACCGCCTTTAATTAAAAATCTAAGAGCACGAGATTTCACGGAACTATTYTTCATATTTTATATAAATTATATAAGTAAAAATATTCACATCTCTAGTTTCATAGTCCACTCTTCGTGGATTCGCTGCCGGCAAATTAACGCTAATAAAATTCGCATTCGACCGACGCGCAGACCAATGAGATGTCACAACAAATTGCTTTACCGGCTATGCAAATTGGGTTGGAGTGGTTTAATGGGTCAACTAAGCTGATACGCTTGCTGGCGCTTAGCTAAATTTGTTGTTGTCGGCCTTTCTGCATACATAAGTATTTTTCACTGATTTTCAACATGTTTTTGCTTTGGTTGCATGCAGGCAAATGGCGCAGTTTGGCTGATTTTTTTGTTGTTTATCCATGGCAACAAATGCGAATTCACCTTTGCGCGCATAAATGTTTAATTGGAAAAAGCTGCGATTTGAAAATGTCGAACTGTGGAAAAAATAAATCAGAGCAATTAGTGAAGAGTTTTTAAAATTTTGCAAATCTCTTTGGTGAATTGCAATGAAAGCGTATATTTRTTGGTGGAATTTTTGTTGCATAAATAGTTCMAGTTTGGTAAAATAARTTTTGAAAAGTACAGAAAAATTGATTAAAAAATATTACCGTAAATTAAGTTTTAACTAGGCAATGTATTTGAAAAATATTTTTCTGTTAAAGAGAAAAAAAGAGAAAAAAAAAATTAGAACTTGTATGGAAACTTTTTCAGTTTACGAGATATCTTTAAGAAATTTCGAAAAGATAATTATACAATGCTTTCCTGTGATTTCCTAACAAATTGTTCAGATCGGACTACTTTAGCATAGAGCTGCCACATAATGMGAACAATCGAAATCAAAACTTTGTATGGAAAACTTTTTAATTTSAAACAATATCTTCAAGAGATTTGGCACAAATTATTTACTAAAGTAAAGGTATAATCTTCGAGAAAATTATTCAGATCGGATTATTGTAACATATAGCTGTCATACAAAATGATCGATCGGAATCAGGTGCTTGTAAGGAAAACTTTTTCATTTGTAGCGATATCTTCACGAAATTTGGCACAAATTATTTACTAAAGCAAAGGTATAATCTTCGAGAAAATTATTCAGATCGGATTATTGAAACATATAGCTGTCATATAAACCGATCGATCGGAATCAAGTGCTTGGAAGGAAAACTTTTTCATTTGTAGCGATATCTTCACGAAATTTGGCAGATGTTTTTCTATAATGCCCGAAGATATCATTTAGATCGGTTCAATATACGCTGTAGCTGTCCTACAAACTGAATGATCAGAATGAGAATAAATAGCTTTTTATACATTTTTGTGCTATAAAAAATTCACTGTTTACGATATTATAGCTTCCGTGCAGYCAAAGTTAACTATATTTTTTGTCTGAAAATGTCATTAAAAAAATTTCATTTAATATATTTTGTAAACACNTTGAGAGAACAGTTTTCAGAGATATAAAAGCAAAATACCCAAGTTATCGTRTTTTGAAGCTCCAGAATATCTTCATAATTTCTAGGTCTCAACTCTGTTAAAAATACTAACTTCAGACACCCTATGCATACCAGCATACAGTGTACAAAAAGTTAAGAATTTGAGTACTACGTGTAGGTATTCCGCAGGATAATCAAAACTTTTACAAGCCGTGCAACACATCCTTTTACAGGCTTCCAACGCAGCGCTTGGCTTCCGCTTTGCATACACAAAAGAAGCGAACCAAACAGAGACAACAGCAACAGCAAGAACCGCAGTGAAGAGGAAAACCAACMAGCCGCCGCACTAAAAGTAAATAAACAGCAGCTACCAGTACAGCTGCAAGTAGCAAACAGCAGTGCAACAGCGTGGCAAGTAAGCAAAAKTGCAAGGACCTGCTGCTCACATACGCACCAACTGTCATTATGCATCCTGACCGAGCAYCTCAAATCAGCTACGCTGCCTGCCATGCACTGAGACCACGCACATACACGCACAACTCTTTGCCGAGCGCCGTCRAGCGCCAACTAGGGGAGTCCTAGTGATGCCTTTCGCCTGTGGGTCATGGATGACACATGACACACTCTCTCTCTGTGTGTGTTTGATTGCAGTTGTGCGTGGGTGTGTGTGTGTGCGGACTGTGGTCGCAAAATTTCTTTGTTAAGCGCGTGTGTTGTTGTTATTGTTTATTTTGTTTTTACACTACACCCACACTGTTGTTGCGGCCGCCTCAACAAACACGTAAATTAATCTGACAAGTGATACTTTTGGCCCGAAGCTGCAAGCCTGTCTAGCTGCCAAGCAGTCCGCCTGGCTGTTTGACTGTTCGGTGGTTCGGCTGTCCGTCTGCTGGGTTGACTGTTTGGTGGTTCGGCTGCTGGTGGCTCTTCACGCCATTACATTTCGGCCAGCACACACACGTCAAAATGCGCGCAACAATGATGGCTGACTGGCCGGCCG
>NW_017537033.1:210455-224952 GCF_001853355.1 Bactrocera latifrons | reverse complement strand
ATTTCATTTAATATATTTTGTAAACACCTTGAGAACTGCCAACTATCGGCAAGTAAGGAATGAAATCCAAAAAAAAAATAAATAATAATAATAATAAAATGGTTTGTCCATAAATAAAATTTCGTTATGGGTTTTTTTGTTGTTATTTCGTTGTTGTTGTACCTGTTGTGTGCCACAATATAAATTCCCAAGCGATAATGTGTCATATGCCAATTCGCAAACGACAAACAACGCTCGTTGATTGAAACATCATGTTGTCATTGTTGTTGTTTTTCACACGAAAAGGTTTGCAGGCACTTCTTCGATGTTTCTTTTACACATTATTGGCTGAAGGTATAAAAAGAGTTGTAGTCGCAAGCAATTAGCATAGGACAGAACATGCGGCAGGTAAGTAGGTAGGCCTTTCGTAGGCCCATTATAATACCATTGACAGAAGCTAAAGCAAAATAAAAGTAAAGAAATTTTGGCGGAAGCATATTTGGAAACAACAAACAAACTTGAAGAAAAAAAAATTTAGAAAAAATACTTCAATTAAGTATAGAAATAATAAAATATGAGAAAAATAAATAAAAAATATATTCCCTCATCGCTTGCCGCATTATATGCATAATGAGTATACCTCTTTGAAAAGAAAAAAAAAATAAATAAATAAACAAAAAACTTACTTAACTGTAATTTGCACTCACATGCTTTTGYATTTACACATCTTCACGCACTCTCTCGAATATTTATTGCCTGCGTGATAACTTGTTTTGATCCTCCACATGAGTTATTGTCCCGCAATCATAAGTTCGGCGCTGCTTTACGGTATCTACGAAATGACTCATGTGTTGCAATGTGCATTTGTGAATTTTTCAAAGAAACGCCACTGTGAGGAACGCGCCGAACAATGTGTCGTTAAGCTTACGAAAGCGTTGAAAGGAGTAGCTGATAATTTATACCAGCGCAGATAAGGCTACTGGTGCGAAATGGTAAGGAATATGTGGCAAAATTGGAAAGAAGTAGGGGAAAGCAATACTGCAGCTAAGCGAAAAGCAAGTGAGGCTTTGTCAACCTAAAGTACACTGCTTCAATCCACATATTATAACTCAGGGATATCTCACTAATTTTTTTCCCCTTAAAAGACATCTCCTACATCGTAAGCCTACTTTATCGTAGTATAAGTAGATAGAAGATGGGTGACACACATATCAATGAGTAAAAACGTTATGTTGGTATAAATTAGCGCCTCAGGTGCATAGAAAGTCAGCCGTTTGCCACGGCGGTGTTTGTAAATAAACCACAAGCCAACATGAAGGTGGCCACCATATTTGCAACACGACCACCGGCGTATTTCCGTTGCGGCAGTCTAATTTATAAATATGCGCTACGTGTGTGTTTTGCAAATTAACGAAAATATAATAAAAGAAAGCGTTTCCGAAGTTGAGCTCGAATGAGGAAACGAAAGAAGGAAAAATTGCAAAAAAMAATAGCAGGGAAGTTGCTGTGAAGGCACACAGGTACACGAGTGGTACAAAGTCKTCAAAGACGTGCCTCGTTCTGGGCGACCCTCGCCCTCTTTAACAGATGAAAACATATAGTAAAGGAGTGAATGGATATGTTGCTAGCAAATCATCAGGCAAGTGTTAGAGAGTTGGCAAGGCAGCTCATATCACTCGCGAGTCTGTTCGAATGGGTTTTGGGGAAAAAAACGAGCCGAAAAAAAAAAAAAAAAAAACAATACGCCAATGTCGCTCAAACATTAAGGTTTTCATTGTTTTTTCGATATTTGTTTCTTGGTGCAACGTGAATTTGTACCGTACCGTAGAGACAGACGATCCCCAAGAAGTTCTATTTGGCCGTACTGAGGCGTTTGCCAGAGAACTTCCGTCAAAAACGGCCTGAATTGTGGAAGAAAAATTCATGAATTTTGTCCTATAAGAATGCGTCATCGCATCAATAAACGATTGTGTCGAATTTAACGTCAAAAATGCAATGAATACTTTCGATCAACCACCGTGTGATTTTTCCTGGTTTCCGAAACTGAAATGGCCGCTTCGTGGAACCCGTTTTCAGCCCATCGAAGAGATCTGAAGGCCATCCCAAAAAGTCCTTATGAACAGTCTTTAAGACTGCAAAGTCATAGGTATAAGTGCATTAACATCTGGTGGGGATCACTTTGAAGGTGTTCAATATTGAGTCAGATAGGAAGATATAACATAATATCACAAGCTTTGAAATTATGGCATACGATGTGATGTAGTGTTAATTAAATGGATGGATATAATGATAACATATAAGCTGACCTGGAGGAAGAGATGTGAACAAATTTCAATCATGTGATCCAAATGCATTGATGTGATGTGATAAAAGATCATATAATATGACAAGATCTACTTTAAAATTATGGCATGTGATAAAGTGTGGAAGAGCTATTTGAGGGGATATCATAGGATCCAACTTGAAGTAAATGGGTGATGTGATAAATAAGAATGATATGATGTAAACGAGTATGGTGTGATTAAATTGAAAGTGATGATATGATCTTGAATTAAATGGGTGATGTGATACAATTTTAAATCATATGATTTYATTTAATTTGAAGTTATATGATGACATGATTTGACTTGTACTCATAAATGGATATGATGTCATATTGATGCCCATCAGTATGATGCGAATTAATTTGAAGTGATTTTAATGGCTCTGAGGTGATGTAAATGGGTATGATATATGACGAAATAGAGAAATGATGTTAATTGATATGATATGATTCAAATTGTAGATATGTAATATATGTGAATAAGTTATTAAGTACGAAGTACTAAATATTGAAGTGATGTCATTTAATGSGTATAATGTGATTAAATTTGATTTATAAGAGTAAAAACTGATTAAGTTAAGTTGGAAAATATGTAAAGTGAACTAATCTGATCACTACACATCACAATCACATCACATCGCTACATCACAATATGATTTATAAATGCTGTGATATAGTCTGATATATRTTATGACAATTTATCATATCCAATATCATATCATATTGGTATTATAAAGAAATTCGGCGTGATATGATCTCATTTGTTTTTTCATCATCTTATGATCTGATATAATGTGAYGAAAAGTGATGCGTTATAATTACACGCGATCTGATTCACTGTTMTGCAGAGTTAGAAAATAATACTTCTTTTAGTTTTTTTCTACATCCTAAGTCTCTTAAAACATTAAAATTTCTAAAAACTCAATTTCATTCAYGGCATTTAACAGCGTCYCGCCACTARCAGACAACTTTACAGCGCGTCCACAATAGCGAGTAACAGCACTCGCTCAATCACAGCGGCGCGCGATCGCAAGCACAGTTAGCGATCGCTAACTATCATTCAACAGCAGCTGTCAGCTGTTGTTTATAACTTCACTCAACCTTGCTACTATCTTTGCATATTTTTAGGCTGCCTAGTGCGTAAGCTAAGCAAAGTACAAAAATGCGCGAGCTTTTGTAAAGGTTTGGTAACATTTCTATGAATGCAGGTAAGAGCTTATTTCTTATGACTGGCAATCGAACGTAAGTGATTACATGCACTCGCACGCACATACAAGTGTGTGTATAATTGACTTAGGCTTGTGAAGTTATGAAGCATTGAACTTGTTTATCTTTAACTGTTTATCGCTGGCATTTTAAAGCAAATGGGGGCGCATATATACATATATTTATATATACTATACATATAATACTATATGTAGATCTTGTACTAGTTGGCAGGGCATGGTGTAATATTTTTTTTGTATTATGAGAATGATAAGCGCTAACGGAAATCAATTGCAAAACGTAGGTATTTAACGGGGATTTTTTTCTTTTGTTTTCTGAATGAGTAAGTGCATAAATAATGCTGTAGAATTACGTTTGCCATGAAGCACTTGCACGTAGGTGGCGATAAGTGTGTTGGAAATAGAAGCAGAGGCTTATTTATTTACGAAAGTAATTAATGATATCAGAAGAATAAGTATAAAGTAACGAAAAATTTCAAATTTTATCAGAAATTATTTTTATAATATTTTTTGCCATTTTTTGATTGTATTTTGAAATTTTTTAAATTTATCAGAAATCGCTGTTATAATATTATTTTTCTCATTTTTTTATATTTTTTCAAATTTTCTAAAATAACTTATTACCTTAGGAAAAAAACTGTAAATAACTAGGTTTTTGATATTTTATCGGAAATAATTTTTATAATTTTTTGGTATTTTTGAAACTTTTTTTTTTTAAATTTTCGAAAATAACTTAATATCTTAGAAAAAACTATAAAGAAAAAAAAATTGGAAATTTTATCAAATTTTATAATAATATCTATCCGCTTTAAAATATTCTAAGCACTTYTATGTGTATTTTTGAAGCAAGCAACATTTATATATTTATTTTTTCGAAATTTCTCTGTACATAAAATACCGCATGTTTCCAATAGGAGGCGCTGAGATTACAGTTTTTCCTGATTTTTTTCTTTTGATATTAGTAACGAGATTTATAGTTTACGTTTTTGAGTGAAAAGCAAATTTAATTTTTTAATTAATATTTGAAATGATCCTTTCAATGGCGTAAAGCCATTTTTAGTTATTTCAGCGAGACCCATTTTAGTTATGTTGTATAGAATCAGTGCATGCCTAAATGTCGACAACGCTTTTTCAGTGACTTCTAATTTTTATAGAAATATTATTGCCTACTATTTGGCGCTTAGAATTTTAACTTTTATCACATTATAAATTTTTTCAGTGAAGTGTATATTCAACTTTGATTTTTCCATAAGAAAATGTTATATGAAATTAGTTTACACCTAAATGTAGACAACGATTTTTTCAGTGAGTTCTAATTCTTATAGAATTTGTATTGCCTACCTTTTGGCACTAATAGCTTAACTTTTAAATATAATTTACTTTTTTTTCATTGGTTTGTCTCTTAAATTTTTATTTTTTGGTAAGTAGTAAGCATTGAGTTTATAAATATTTTAGTTCAACTTATCTATAAATCTCAGCTAAATCAATTTTGGACATATTAACCAGAAACAATGTGCGCCTAACATTCGGCAAAGTTGGTTGTTTTTAAATATTGCATACATTTAGTTCAAAAAAGCTGAATTTTTTCGACACTGAACTTTTTTAGACTCATCAAATTATACTCTTACTAAATTTTTCTAAAATGATTTCTATTAAAAAATTTCATGTTTAAAGCTTTATGCTCAAAACTAAGTATGTTTCTAGACTCAGCAAACTATTTGCTTTATATCTGCTTGCCAAAACTAGTCTTTTCTACACTTCATCGTCGCTTAATAGCAAGTAACCAAGCAAACGACTYCATAGCCATACTTAAGCACAACAACAAAGATATTCGGACTTATGCGATTTACCAAAATGCTGTCAAGTGTATAACGCAAAAGTCATTCCCAAATGGCAAAGTAACGGAAATGAATTGGCAATTGTGTGTACACAGCGAAACGAGCTCGTAGATATGTRTAAGTAACTAACCGATCGGGTGTCCATGACAGCTGTCAGGCAGAAGCCAGCATAGACACTCAAGAACACCGAAAGACAGTACGAGAAATATCCACATAACTATACTTGTATGCAACTGTTGGTAGGCAATCAGAGGCGCTTTCGGCTGAAGTGACAGGAAACAACGCGAAAACGACGCTCCACAGCATAAGCGGAGCGACGAGGACAYGGAGCGACTGTCATATGCCAATAGCGCGGCCAGGCAAAGCCGTGCGCAGTAAGCTCGYATATAACTGTAAATGCAGATGGTAGGTGTGTGCCAGCAAAATTGTAAGTAAATACTTTACGGTTCGTTGTAGCGCGCCAACTAAACTCAATGCGTCGTAAGTACCATCCTATGACTTATACGTGCCGCGTAGCTATAATGGCATGCGGAGCGGCGTATGACGTTGTCGTACATGCGCTTTATACTATGTGCTCAGAAACGCCAGAAATGTTGACAAGCTCTAAGCGCGTCTGACAGGATTTCCTCGACAGCGCTGTTGTCAAGTCAGCGGCGAAAGGCTTGCGAASTAACAGCGCAGCAATACGAAGCTGTCGGCGAATGGTAATGCGTGAATGTGGCTGAAGATTATATTTGGAGCTGCCGGTTTTATTTCWGTATGTAAATTATGTAATCAAAAATATGCATATGCTTAACGCGTCGGGACTTTTTGTAGTGCAACGTTGATGGCTTACACGGCGTATGAGCAACGCAAGGGGATCCAGCGTGTGTTTTTGTGTTTTTTACACTACTTGCTGTCTGCCACGTATATTGCAGCTTATTACTAATATTTTTGAACAGCCGAAGGCCTCTGCTGCCAGTGCTGCTAGATATTTATTTGTAGAATATTAAGTATTGTACAAATAATTTATAAAATAAAAAAAATAAAAAATAAAATACTAATATTTTTGAAAGAAAAATACATTTTTTGTGGTTATGGCTAAAAGCTGAAAATTATTTCTTTAAAAAACTATTTTTGTAGTCATTTGGGGAAGTCGCACAATTTTTGAGATACCGTTATAAAATTTTGCACATGTCTTTTTATCGATAAGGTAGCTCCTTATTTGTCAAAACCGCCGAAATTGGATGACTACAGTATTTAGCTGCCATACAAACTGAAAATTCGGAATCTAGTATTTGTATGAACAACTTTCTCAATTGACGAGATATTTGCATGACATTAAGAGAAGTATATTTTCTCAGACAAGGATACAATCTCCGTAGAAATTATTCAGATCGGCTGACTATAGCTTATAGTTGTCATACAAACTGAACATTCAGAATCAAGTGCTTGTATGAACAACTTTCTCAATTGACGAGATATTTGCATGAAATTAAGAGAAGTATATTTTCTCAGACAAGGATACAATCTCCGCAGAAATTATTCAGATCGGCTCACTATAGCTTATAGCTGTCATACAAACTGAACATTCAGAATCAAGTGCTTGTATGAACAACTTCCTTACTTGACRAGATATTTGCATGAAATTAAGAGMAGYATATTTTCTCAGACAARGATAYAATCTSCKYAGAAATTATTCAGATCGGCTCACTATAGCTTATAGYTGTCATACAAACTGAACRTTCRGAATCAAGTGCTTGTATGAACAACTTTCTTATTTGACGAGATATCTTAATGAAATTGAGTATGACTATTTTCACAAGTCAACGCTATAATCCTTGAATAAAATTTTTGATTTGCACTACTGYAGCATATAGCTGCCATACAAACTGAGCGATCGGAATGAAGTTCTTGTAGCCAACCTTTCGTATTTTTGTAGGGTATAATACAAGTAGCTTAGCTGAAACCGCAGTTAATSTTTATCCTTGCGTTGTAACAAATTTGTTTTCTTTTTCAACTGATTTCTTTTAAATTTTTCTTTTTCTAACTTATTTCTATAAAAATATTTCTATCAAAAAATTTAGTTCTATTACAAAAATTCGATTTGCTATCAACCATTATTGTTATGCTCATATTATGCTGTTTTTCCGTACATATCCAACTTTCGTTTTCTGCATTTTTATGCAAATTCATTTCGCTGCGCTCCCAAATGTAGGCAACAAAAATTGTAAACCAAACTTTTTATAGCAGCACGTGTAGCTATCTCCATGGCATTTTTCGGCAGCCACATATGCCCACTTTCTTACGAATATTTGTGTTAACAAGCCTAGCATGCAAAGTATGACATAGGAAAACACCAACCCCAAATAAATGGCTCGACATTTCCTGCAGAAAACACAGGCATGCCAAYAGCCGTGTATACTTTACGTTCCACCTATATGTCTTACGTTCACTTGTGCTTGCGGTCAATCGAGTTATTTATGTTTATTGCAAATTAAATTTATCTGCCAATGAATTATGTTGTTTTCCAATTGGTTTGGCACACACGCGCGCATAYCTAACCGACGTGCTTGTATGCATAACTATATGTATGTACATAAATGAAGGCATATATTTTATAAAA
Organism: Bactrocera latifrons; assembly: GCF_001853355.1. NCBI lineage: Eukaryota > Metazoa > Arthropoda > Insecta > Diptera > Tephritidae > Bactrocera > Bactrocera latifrons. Next base: position 216,981 of record NW_017537033.1, on the reverse strand, counting down.
TTATTCAACCCTGCTTTTCCAATAATTTTTAACAAAACCCCCAGCAGCTGTTCTCGGAGTTTACTTCCACTTATGTGGATATAAAATCTTTTGCCCCACATTTTGCCGCTTTATGTCTACCTACTTAATAAATATTTATACATATGTGTGTGTGTATGTGYATGTATGTATGTCMTATGTTWGCTGCTTTAATCCCTGGCCATATAAATCCTTTTATGTTGCTTGCATTTAAATCATTATATGGCTCGCCTACACGCTGTGACCTATTTCTTTAAGTTTTGTGTGTTCACGACGCCTGATTAATCATAAAAAGGTTAAATCTTGTGCGCAATTTAAATTTACGGCTGACCATTAGTTTTTAAAGTGAATTATTATATGTGACCTAACAATCCCATATGAAATTGATGGCATMATTTTTGAAATAAATGCGCCTGCATGTATGCTTAGATGTGGCCCTTGTGTGGGCTGTTTTGAATGTGTAACCATTTACGGCTTGTTGGGATAAATGCCTGGAAAATGGTTAAGTTGCTTTTGAATATACGCGAAGCTCATTTGCAAACAAAGTGGCTAGAAGTCTTTAAGATTCATAAGATATGATATATGCCGATATGCAGCGATTGTATCCGTTGTCGTAATTGTGATATAAAATTTAAGGTTGAARATCATAACAGAGCAGTTAAGAAGGTAACAGCAAAAGACAGTAACTACTTGAAGCACTAACTGGAGCAAATATTGTATTTATGGAACAAGGTTTGCTTAAAATATTATGTTTAATTTTGAAAGAGCAAATATTCTTGAATGAATATCCCAACATTATTAGCTGTTAAATTGCCTAAAAATAGGCTGAAGTTTAAAATATCTTGGTACCCAAAAATATGTGCTACATTTCCAATATAATAACTTCAAATTTAACAAACAAAAGAAATTTCATATTCTCAGTTAAAATGTTATTTACGGACACGCCTAAAAGCAGACATTAAATGACCTAAAAGCAGCATTTTAAATATGTCTGTACGTTCAATATGCTACACCTACCATACAACTATTTTGAACAGCAAAATTAATAAACTCTATTTTCTCAAAAACTTCTTTGTTAAGGTAAGTTGCCTGAAATTAGGCAACTGTTTGAAAAATGTATGCTATACTTTCTATAAAATAATTTTTAAATTTAGCCAAAGTAAATAATTATATATTCTTAATTAAAAATTTATCAGTTTAGTCGCCTAAAAGGCGGCAAAGTTTTTAAATATTTTGAAACTTCCAAAGTTAACATATTCAAATTTAACAAATATAATTATTTTTATATTCTTGATTTAAAACTTATTTTTTAAATCGCCTAAAAGCATGCTAAATTTTTAATAATACTACGCCCAATTGTATGCTATATTACTAATCTAATCACTTTCCAATTTGTCGGAAGTATATATCGTTTTTTCACTTTCCGCGTATAATTTTACAGCTATGCTTTCATGACCCCTTTAATGACCGTGCAAATGAATGATGTACTTCCCATATTTTTAACAAGTATAATTATTGTTATATTTCTTATATTTTACACCCAACTGTATGCCACACTTTCAACATAACCATTTTTAAATTTAATTAAAGTAATTAATGAGACATTCTTAATTTAAAACTTTATAAAATATGAAATTTGTTGCTACGCCCGAATATATGCTACACTTTCATTACAAAAATTTTTAATTTAATATTTAATTTAATTAACCTTCTTTATCTTACTGAAGTTGATATAAAGCCATAACGGCAGTGCATTTGGAGGAATTCCATTATCTTATATATTACATATTCTCAATTTGATTTCTGATCGCTTCAAGGCAGTCTTAAGTTTGAAATATGTTGCTACGCCCAAATATATGCTAAAATTTCCACGAAATATATTTTAAATATACTAAAAGTTAGTATTTTTATATTCTTAGAGGGCTTAATTGACTTATGGTCGCGGTGCAATGTTAATATATTTGTTTTATTCATGTTTAAAAACTTATTTGTTAAATAGCCTAAAAGTGGGCAAAAATAAATTTTTCTTATATTTGTACAGGAGAATAGAAATAAKATCGCGCTGTAGTCCCGATCTATTTTTTTATTCTTAGTTAAAAACTATCAATAAGTAGGCAAAGGTCTGAGTTATATTGCAGCGCCCAAATGTGTGCTATATTAAATTTTTTTTTATGTAACTATTAAAATTTGCATCATATTTCGCGTATTTTTTTACAGTAATGCTTACACTTATTTTTTCTTCTTCTTCTTCTATTTCCTCAATTTTTAAATTTCATTCTATTCATTTAAATTTTTCATTTACTTTGGCTTGAAATCATGAAAAGCCTTTTCCTAAGGTCCATTTAATGGGCTTAAAACATAAGAAATTAAAACACAATAATTGCATGGCATGCTGTCATAAATTACCTGAAGTTTTAAATATTACCAATTGCTTCCTGTCTCATTGAAAATATGTCTAATTTGACTAATATGCACGGAGTAATTATAGAAAAGACCATTTCATCATTTAAATAGAAATTCATGAGYAGCGTCACTTACCTGAAAATAAAAAGAAGTGATTTGGTTAGATTAATATATTTGTTAAAGTTATTAGGTTTAGATATATAAAGTTTGACAAAGTATATAAAAATGAATGTTTTTTTTGTATGTGACTACTCCTTTTGGACCTAACAAGAGAGCTCCATCTGGTATAGCAAAGGAACAAAACTGGGCTATGCGTGGCTACCAGATTAACCTAACCTAAAATATGTGCTTCATAGMCTCTTGATCAAAATATTTAATCATATGATGATCCTTAGCAAAATTTTGGTGTTTGAGTCGAGAAAGGCTTCTGAGTTCGTACAATCAATTTCTGAAATGCTGGCAGGCTATACTTACATAAATACACTTTTTTATAGTTTATTGAGCTAATAAAGCCAAAAACTTTGAWTTTCATTGCTTTCTCTGTGATTTATTTGCAATAGAGTTATTCACGCCCCAGATATATATATATAAAAATAAAATAAAAATTTTAATTTATTTCAACGAAATATTATAAAGGCAGCTCAATATACTGCATTTGTGCATAGCATTTCCACATTTTGCTTATTAAGTTGTGGTATTTTTCACTCTCAAATAATTATAATATATTCCTATTAGCCAAAAATGCATCACGACCAAATAAAATTACAGCAAGCAGCTGACCATTAACCGAAAAACGATGCTGCTATATGCGATTCTTGGAAATTCACCAAATGAAATTTGACAGCTTACGGCTTTAAAGACCCTGCATGTGTGTGTGTGTGTGTGTGTATGTTTGCTATTTAGCTGCAAAACAAATAAAATGCATTGAAGCAAAGCATATTTGACATAAGTATAATATAAATAGTCTATATACATACAATTTATTATATAGACTATTGGAAAATTTATGTTCATATATGAGTATACCTATACTTATATGTACATATGTATATGTGTATATGTATTTATATGGCTTTATAAAAGTTGTATACTGCCATTTATGCGCGTACATTAAAAGTCACATAGCCTCGAGCACAAACGCACATACGTAAATAGACACACACACACACACATACACACAAGCAATGAGAGTCGCCTGCAATTATGCTCGCTTCCGCACTGTTTGGCACATTTGCCAAAATGTGGTCACTTCATTATTAGCAGTCAAGAGCAGTGTGTAGAAAGTGCATGCGTGCGGCAGCATGGCGTATGAGTGGCAAGTGGAGTATGCTAGCGCTGGCACGCACACTTAGACACGTTATGAACACACACACACAACAGCCATGTKTACGTATACTTCAATATATATTTAAAGCGTAGCTGCTGCTTGTTTGGATGTGCGCGTTGCATGCTTCGGTGCGAAGTGTGAGTAGTTTCCTGGGGATATGTATAGAGAACAGTGTTGAAATTGCAAAAACAAACACACATGTATACATTAGAGGGTAGGTATCTGTTGAAAGATTAGATGTTAGAAATAAAATAAATAAAACTTTTTTTTGCACACACACCTTTTTTAATTTCAATTTCTTTTGTTCCTCTAACTCAACTGAAAGTCATTATTTACGGTGCAAAATGTAACTAGTTATATTGGGAACAAAACCGATACAGTGATGTAGCACACACATTTTTTTAATTTCAATTTTTTTTTTGTTTCTCTAACTCAACTGAAAGTCATTATTTACGGTGCAAAATATAACTAGTTATATTGGGACCAAAAAGGGACCAGTGTTCATACAAAGTATAGACATGTAGTRAAACGTTTAATTATATTCAAAGTTTATCTGAACATGCAATAAAGAATTAAATTAGAAAACATTAATTCAAAAATATGGTTTAAAAGCTAAAATTTTTGCACGACACAGTTTTTTTTTTTTAATTTTGAGATTTTTAATACACATATTTTTCTTAATTTTAAATACTTGTGTTTCTTTAACTCAACCAAAAGTTATAATTTTCGATACAAAACTATAACTAGTTATAATATGACCATAAACGGACCAGTTTACTTTCAAAAATTATATATAAATTTAAATATTTTTCTCAATATCTTAAACTACGTACTTTCGGTTCTAAGTTGTAACTAGTTGCATTGTGCCCAAAATTGGCACAGTTTGCCTACAAAGTCTATCTAAACGCTGTACTCCCATATACTTAAAAATTTTTGCTAACAGCTTCATTCGCCCGCACACACACTAATGAGCGTGTGAACTACTAAACGCATACTCCCACATATACTATATATATTTATCTAAATTAGTTGTATGTCTGMATATTTGCCGTGACATATGCTTCTACTACCACTACTGATTATACACAGTTAGGTGGCGAGAAACTCAACTTCATCACTTGTMCACGTACACATGTTGACAAAATGGTTTTCTTAATTTGTGCCCCACGTCGTTTTTGGTTGAATGCCACAAGCTGGACTGTGGCAGACCAACGGAAACACCTCAAAATTCATAGCTAAGAATTTAGGTTAGAGCGTRAGCTGAAAATAAAGCATACCACAWATGTATATACGAGTGGGTATTTCACGTGCGCATATTATTAAGCACATACACATATTCATATATAYACATTTATATRTATAAAGCTACCCAACTTGTCTGACTTTGCGTAAGCGCTCTGGTGTGTTGATTTCTGGCTTCAGCGCCCCAAATGTCCGTTCGTCCATCAAAAGTCAGAGGAGCGCTAACGATTTTGTGCATATTTTTGGTATTTTCGTTAGGAATTCATGTCGGATATATATGCAATGGTGTATTATATAAGCATATATTGAGTTTCGTTTGACAACCACTTACAAGTCATCGAATTTAAACAGTAATAAGCGTACACATCTTCTATAACAGCACTCCATACCTTTTTGGTAGCATACTTTCAGGCGCGCTGTTACGTTGGCTTTTATTCTCAGCGCTTGAAAGCAGAAACTTGAAGCTCAGTATGTTTGTAGCATGCTTACTCACACTGTTTAGTGTTATTTTTGCTATTCTAGCTTTGTTTGTGTTTACTGCTATTCAAAAATCTTACCAACGTTAGCTTCTTAGCACTTGACTGATAAGCGCAAAATAAATTATATTTCGTTGGCGTCGCTTTTAACTGCTAGTATTTTATTGGTAAGCGTTCGAATTTGAAAAAAGATAGCAATTAAGGCAACAAGTACTACAAATAATGGCAAAAAAAGTGAAACGTAATATGCAAAGGCGTTATTTTTTTTTTGTTATTTTTAAATATTTGCGTTATCTAATGAAATTCCATTTCCAGGGAACGCTTATCAAATCGTAGTTAATTTCTTTGTTTTGCTAGCTTTTACACGCGTAATCTGGCAATAGGCTTTATTGGCTTGATATATGAGTAAATATGGGTATATACATGTATAGACACTTACTGATATATGAWCACATACATATACATATCTACATGTATATACATATATCAGCTTATAAATTGACAAAATATTTTTAAAGCGAATTTTAGCGTACTTTGCTATGTTTATCTATGATTAAAACTCCATTAAATTATTTTTAAAAATTTAAAAAATTTTGTTTCATCGCTGAAGACCCATGCGTACTTCTCTAAAGTGACCTTAGCAGCTACCATATATACTAAAATCGATTTAGATCAAATATAACACATTGCATGCACTTGCGTATTTTATAAAAATTATTTTATAAAACTATGACACACACTTTCTTTCTGCGAAATAAACTCATGGCTTTGCATTTCAGTGCCATTTCTTTGTATTTTGCAGCCTGGGCTTTACGACCAACTATTACTACAATCTAGGGCTTTCCAGCTAATAATTATACAAGTCCAGGGCTTTCCAGCTAATAATTATGAAACTTATTAGTTATGTATATGTACAACATAATCCAGCAACAAGCTGAGTGACGCTTGGCTTATAAGGCTGCAATACGCAGAAGCTTAAATTTCAGATACAYAGCTGGCAAAAGTTTGGGAAGCTTTGGAAAAAATTTATATTAAAATAGATTTCCAGAAAAGCATATAG
>NW_017537033.1:200770-208245 GCF_001853355.1 Bactrocera latifrons | reverse complement strand
GTGAAGCAATTTCATGAATACATCTCAAATCGAATAGAGTAGCCAACTGTAAATTAGACTTACCGCATAGAAAATTTTTCCCACCGAAAATCATCTCAAAATCACTGGCAAGCAATAACAAAAACTGAAAGTCAAATCTGCGACTTCGAAAGAGCTGTTCGCAACAAAAAATAGACAAGCACAAAAGAATTTTCAAAAGACCCCATAAGTTCGAGGATAKACCTCATTCCTGCACTATTCCGACAAACAATTTGCACACCTTTTTAATTTATGCAATCTCACTTTGCAACAAACTTAGGCATAAAAGTGAATTTTCGCAAGTGACTTTGCAAACTAGTTTCGCAACTTTTCGAACTCGTTACCCTCGCGACTTATGCCCTTTGTGCGGCACAAATTGCTAAACATTGCGACCGATTCGCCGAGCGACTAGCCGAAAAAAACTCCGMATACAATTTCATTTTACATTTGCCACCTACAACTAATTCAATAGTACAACACTACCTCCTGTGTCGACACTTCCGGACAACCTGCCGCACACACACACACACATTAGCTTCCCTGCGTATTTTTCATCGCCTTCACCTTCTCTTTCCATCTCGGCWCTCTATGCTAGCTAAACAACGCCGATGAACAATGCGTCTGTTGGGCCGAAACTTTTCCGAAGCCGGCGTGAAGAACACAAATTCTWTAACCGAAAATTTTCGCAGCAATTTCTTGGCACTCACTCACCACACCTCACCTTAAGCTGACGCACGTGCTCACGCATACAGCAGCAATTCACTCATATTTSTGTAGTTTTGTAGTTGTCGGCAGAGCTAAGTCAGTTAGTGCCCTTGGTTGTTGTCCTAACTTTCCCAACTATACTAACTTGAATTTATTCTCTAGCTGTTCTTCTGTTCTTGTGTGGCATGCAGCATTGTTGCTGTTGTTGGGCGGGTGATTTTATTATTCCAYTCAACAATGGTACACTGCATGCTTCAATTATCGTATTTCATGATTCGTTAAATTCACATTCTTCAAAATAGCGCGTACKCACATACATATTTTCGTATGTGTAGAGTAGACACACATATATTTACGAATACAAATGCATTTAGGCAAATCAAACACAATGGCAGACGATGATCCGTACGTGTCGAAGCGAGTTAGGACGCCTGCTTTTGGCCAAAAGGTTTTGGCACAATCAAAGGAGCATGGGTATATCTATACATATGTACATATATATACAGTATATTTAGACATGTATGTATGCCTTTCCAAGTTACAATTCTTTATAGATATCTATACATATGAGATTTTGCCTTCCACATAGGCAATTCACTTATTTGTCGTTGGCATAGAGACAATGTCAAATCAAGCGGTTACACCATTACTACACACACGAGTGCTCACATGCATTTTTCGAGCTTTACATACATATACATATAAAAAATTCAAAATTATTCGATACTTCGATACCGTGARTAAAGAGAGTAGAGTGAGACTAGGCGAAGCTGTAGCTACTTGGACTTATACGTGTTGTAGAAAACCAGTTAAATTTCTCAGTAAGTAATGAAGCTCCACATTACGATTACTAACCACAAAAGTAAATATTTTCTTTAACTCCGATTGGTATGACGGGTTGCACTATTTTATTGGTTTCCGTAAACCAGTACTTTTAGGATTAAATGTATGATAAGCCTATATTTCCAAAAAAATATGAGTTCTCTATAATATGTGCTGTGCTTAGTTATTTGTGATGCTCTTCTAATTTATTTAAATTATTTTATTATATAGCTTTTGGGAGCGATGAAACACTAATGGTCAGGCAAATGAATTTTTGCTATATTTTTGAAGCGAAATTTTTGAAAGTAAACCTCTTAATTTAATCACCACATTGCAACTATCGGAAGATAACATTTTAAAATCCTACCAGTATCAGTAAAATCAGTTCCTGCACTGGAAAATCTCATGGAAAGCATAAAGCTCTTGTTACTACTCTTTCTGTTCTTACTCTAATAAAGTGTTCCAAAAGTTCATAAAAAGACGACGGTATAACTATCTTTTACATATAATGAAAATGTTTCTCACAATGAGAAAATTCTGTTTTTGATATTGACATTTTCATTCCGAGTCTAAGTCAGTTCAGTTTCTGCACTGAAAAACATCATAAAATTCATAAAGCTTCTCATACCGTTATTTACAGAAATCTCCGTTCCAAAAGTTCATAAAGCTGCTGCTGTATCGCACTTTGGAAAATCTTAAGCTCATTTCGACTGCCATTATTATTATCTCTTGCATATAATGAAAAAGTTGCCGTATACATGAATCCTTGATGTTTATCTCGATATTTTTGTTGTTACTATCGGCAGGTATTGCTTTAAAATACCTCTGCGGTCCCAGTCAGTTCCGTATCTCCACTGGAAAACATCATAAGCCGTATGAAGCCCACATGGCGCCACATTCTATAATTTATTTCTCTAAACTGTTTCAAAAGTTCATAAAAAGAAATTACTGTTCCAAAAGTTCATAAAAACAAGTATTTGTTTCAAAAGTTCATATAACTGCTACTCAATCTCTGGCTCGACATTTTTTTGTATTTTTTTGTATGCTTCGACAGCAATTATCATTGTCTCTTGCATACAGTGACAAGATTCCAGATAGTAAGAAAATGCTGTTGGAAAGGGTTTTACCATTGAATGACTTTAAAGTAGACGCAAATTTTATGAAAAAATAGGTAGAAAATGCTTCATTCCTTGAAGTTTTATGAAAATTCAACGAAATTTAATTCACATATGTATACATAGAAATTTCTCATAAACGGACGTCACAGAGTTTTTGACAAAAAAAAAAAAAAATATATAAAAATTGGTAATCAAATTAGTTTTCGATGCGCCTTGAATTTGAAGCGATATCCTGAATTCAAAAGATTCTGAGAAAGGAATTTAGAGTTTGAAGGCAGTCATATCTTAATATACCTTGGAAGGGGGAAGTTGATAAGGTGTTGGTATATAAGTCCAGCCTTTGTACCCCTATCCATAGTAAGACTTCCCATCTGAGTTCTGTGCTATTGAAGAACAACAAACACCCAAAGTAAATGACAGACCTCGGCTAGATACCTTCCAACTACACAGGAGGAGACAGCGCCTTGATGTTTCCACCTTATTTTTCTCCACCTTTGACAACTGGATTCCTTACTCTACCCGTACTGTCATAGTAAAAGAAATTCTTCGATAAATTAAAAAACGAGGACGTTTTTAAGCTCTTAGATCAGGAAATAGATGCTGGTGGGGCCAGATCAGGGGAACACGTTGAAGTTGGAAGTCTTCATGTGGTGCCATGGTCAATTGATCATCTGTTTCCGGGTCGTAAGCATAAATTGAAGACTCAACGACAGTAGTTGTACGTTTCATGACATCCTGGAGTCGAATGCTGTTTATGTGCCTCAGAAAGACAAACGTTTACTAAACACTAATGATTATTTTGATGTGACATTTGGCACGAATGTTTTTACACACGAAATTTAAATTACAAAGTCTTACTATTTTTTCCCAAATGAGTATGATTTTGAATTTGAAGATATATAATTTTAAATAATTTTGAAATATTTAATATAAATATATTTTTTTTTAATTTACAAAACTGAACTTATGGCATTTTGGCATAAAAAAGTTTCAAGTTTTAAAAAATTTAAAAAAAAAAAAAAAAAATTATTTTTAAGTTTCAGGAATTTCGGTGATCGAACAATAAATCATATAACATAAGTGAGTAATTTTATAATAGCTGAGTAAGTTAGGTGGATGTCTCATGACGCACCTAGTTGAGTTTCCATATCACAATATTTCAGCATACAAACCATAAAGCCTAACATAACAAGAAAAAATAGAAAAAAAAGACATACAATTTTATTATTTTCACAATTCTTTTCAATTTTCTTCTTTTTTTCAAATCAAGATAAGTACAATTTTTACTACACTTTTTAATTTATGCAGCCGAAGAAAGGTTTTTTTTCCTTGACTTTCATGCTTATTTATTGCATAATGTGCTCGCACGCTAAATTTATGCCTAGCCGCTTAAAAATACATACATACAGACACACAAGTATATGTGCATATAGTTAGTCAGCGCTTAAAGGAAGTCAAAGGTACTTAAGTAGTTTAGCAAATAAGTTATGAGGATATAATTCATTAAAATTTATATGTTCGCGTTGATTGAGCGATTGATTGATGGCTGTGCGGGTGTGTGCATGCATACATATACATATTGATGAAAATATGTGTGTGAGCTGCTTAAAGATAGTGCTAGGTGCATGCGAATGCAGCTACTTAAGCTAGGCGTACATATATTCATATATATATGTATATATGTATATACATATATGTTTTTTTATACTAAAAAGCTGCGCTTTGGCAGCTGCCTCATTATTGCAATATTTTCTACAAACATACACGCGCATACATATTAAGTATTACAAAACTGTGCTTGTCTTTTGCTTATTTGCGCCGTCGCTGCACGCTGTGCTGCCGCCAGATTGCTTGCCTTAACTGTTATCGTTGTTGTTATTCACACTTGTAAGCGCGCGCCTTACTTTTGTTCCTTATTGCCTGCCTTCGTTTTTGTTRCTGTTTTTGTTATTATTTTAGTGTCTCTGTTGTTGTTGTTGCTCTAGCGCTTGCTGCTACTTATTTTCATAATGTGTTGTTGCCGCCACACAGCCAAAGGGGAACAAACTCCAACAGCGAGCGCTAAGCATATGAAAGTGCACAAATACACACACACATACATGTAGTTGTATATGTGTTCATTTATATAGTCGTTGGTGACTCACTAGCAGCTAAGCGTGGTTGCGGCATGCTACCAGAAAGGCATGCGGCCGCTGCCAACACGCCAGCGCTGTCACGCTTGCCAATGTTGCCATATTCAGTCGAAATTGAAGCTTTGCTCACATAGCCAATTGTTGCATTACCATTTGGTTGCTGTKCGACTTTTGCCACTTTTTGTTGCACAATRGCGCATTTTTGCCTTTTGATGAAAAATTATTTACTTTTTTGTTGTTTTTCGGTAAGTTCGTTGTTGCATGGCCAATAATTACGTACAGGCAGTGCAAGGCTATTATTGCTGTCGCTTGTTGTTGTTGTGCGGTATGGCATATGATATGCGCGCTTTTGTGTTCCAGTATACAAAGGCATCGCGTTAAGGGGGGTAGGGCGCCATAATTAAAATTTTCTAAAGAAAAAGGGTTTACATTGCATGCGCGCGTTAAAATTTTAATGAATTGACAATGCAACTTCTTGAAGGGGCAACAAAACCCCTTTACAATTTTTACCACATTAATGTCAGCGCCAATCCTCTCCTACTTGTTCACACTTGTATGTACATTATGCGTTTCCAGCGCGTCGAATCAGTTTACTATCGCTTCGCTTTTCTGTTCCCTCCTTATAATGTGCACCGAGCTCTCTGCAGTGACGCTCTCCTCTCGTCTTATCACCGCTTGTGCCGTTATGTGTTGTATTTACAGATTTGYTCCGCCGTCAACTGCACCGTAGCACGCCTGCCTCATTCCAGCGCGTGCTTGCGCGCCCGATCCCATGACGCTTTGYTGGCAATTTACGTTGGCAACACAACCGCCTGCAGCTTCCACTCACAATCACCGCCGCCGCCGCCGCCAACACCACCAATACTGCCGCGCTCCATTAAATGCTCTTTAACCACTTGCTCGTGCAACTGCTGCTTCTCCAGTTCCTCGTGCGCTGTTGACAACAACTGCTGCTGTTGTAAATTGCTGACACTACCGCTGGCTGCCACCAGCAACATGCGTCCACTGCGCGCGTCATGCGGCGCCAGTCTATGCTGCGATGTTGACAGCTGATGTGTATGATGATGTTGGTGTGCATGCGCCAGCTGCTTCAACTGCTGTTTACCACCCAACTTATACTGATGTTTCTTGTGCTTGTGCGTTGATGCCGCATCTGCGAAGCCCTGCCGCARCATGCGTCCCACATACACCGCCGTCAAGAYGGCGTAYACAGCACCGAGCAGTGCGCCGGCCAACACATCAGACCAGTGATGCCAATAGTCACGCACGCGACTCAGCGCAATGTAACAGGCGACCAACAACAACAGGAACTGTAGTATATGACGCAATACGCGTGTAGTGCCGCGTCCGCGCCACACCGCATGCAAATAGAAGCACAGCAGTAGCATGGCGTAGAATGAGAGCGATGAGTGCGCGCTCGGAAAGGATACGTGCAGTTCGCGCAACTGTCGCGCGCTCAGATTGCGATTTGCACAGTAGTAATGCTCCACATAGACGCCGCCGCCGACCAGCTGCTGGTACGCGCTCTCGCAGGAGCTGCCGTCCGGTAAGCGCGGTTGACAGGCGGTGTAGAAGTGTGGACGCAAGCGACCCACTACATTCTTCGCCAGCTCCGTYGTCAGATAGGTGGCAATGAAACCRAAACTAAAGATCGATAAGCTGCGCGCCAAATTCGTTATGTATTTGCGCAGGCGAAAGCAYTTGCAGATGCGCATTATCTCCACAACGCTGATGAAGAGCATCGGCAGTAGCAGCGTGTAGATCAATAACATCGGTATGGTGATCGTGCACTCGCGGTACGGATAGCGCAGCGTGAGATCCGAACAGAAAAAGCCGCGTTGGAAGGCGCGCATGTTGAACGCTGTTTGTTAGGTGAATATACGAAGCGCTTTGGGCAGCGCTTCAATTTCTATTTTTTATATGTAACTTTAATAATTGTTTACAGTTACACTCAGCTGCTGCGCATAGCCTTACGTAGACGTAGACAGCTGACTGTGTTGATTTAAGTAGCGATTGGCAATTTTTTATTTATGTTTATGTTTTTTTGTTTTTCTTTTTGGTTTTTTCTTCCGGCTCTGAAGTCTATCTGCGTGGTGCGGCTTTGCTATCACCTTTTTCCTTATTTGTGCGCGTTGAATTGGCAATTTTTTCTKTGACTTTGCATTAGCTTGACAGATCGTAGCTGCCGATTAGCGGCTTGTGTTGTTGTATTGTCTTTAGTATGCCGATTTGTTTAGAACTGCAAAATATTTCTGTACACACGTGTATATATAATTTGTTTATTTTAGTTCGACACTTAATGATTATATAATTTAAGCTCATTCGATTGTTCACTTTTTCTGAACTTTGTCACACAGTTCATAATATTTTTCTTTGAAAATTGTAAGCGCTTATTAATTATACTTGTTATGTCTTGTTAGCGTTCCTTTGGAATGTTTTCTATTTGCGTTTTTTGTCACTTTCTGCAATCGCACATGTAAAAATATAATTAATTTGTAAGAAGTTACACAACTTAATAACAATACTTTTTATTAAGCTTGTGTTTCTTCATATTTTTGTGGTCGTGGGTCTTCAGGTTAACATTAATGTTAATTTCTATTTTATTTATAATTTTTTCTCAAAAGCATTTATGTATATTGAGAATTTCTTACGTATGCATTTTTTTGGTAAATAGAAATAT
>NW_017537033.1:180957-198934 GCF_001853355.1 Bactrocera latifrons | reverse complement strand
GTAAGCATTTTTTATAATTTATGGTATAAGTATGTCCAAGGTACTAGCATTTTAAATTTATAGTAATTTTAGTCCAAGGTACTAGCATTTTAAATTTATAGTAATTTTAAACTAAAATTTTTGCAATAAACTTTCTTCAAAGATTATATATTTTATACGTATAAATTAAAAAAAATAAATTTGCTATAAATTATTTTTCTTCCAAAACAATAATACAAAATAATATTTTTTTTATTTATACGACGACTGAATATATTTTTAGTTTAATTTGAATATATTATTTTTTGTGTATTATCTGAACTTTTGCACTTTTAATATCAGATCAAGTCCAGCTTTTATCATATTTCTTTTAAAATACAGCTTTATTTTTATCCTTTTTTATATATTTTATTGTTCGCAATTCCTTCCGGAATATTTCACCACACATCAGTTCCCACCATTATCCATACAGTGCACTTCCTTAACAATAATACTGCTTATTTTAGATTTTTTTCACCGGCGCGCGCTAAACACAAAGTTCGTTTGTACGCCCGTACGCCTTACAACGTTCTTTTTATTTTAAATTTTCAAAGTTTTTTTCGCACGCCAAATGATCATCGCACTCGCGTGCTCACGCTCAGCAACTGACTGTTGATTGTCAAAGCATTTTACTAGCGATCTAGCCGTGGACTAGTAACTGACACAGCAGGCAGCCGCGCGCCGCGCCATATCAGCGCCGTGACGACGCGCGCTCGCGGCTGCTACGTCACAGTAGCTGACAGCGCCGCGACTAACCACATGTAAGACGACGCCGCCACCGCCATTGGCGCTGCATTCGCTAAACACACAYCTAACACAAGCGCGACACGGTAACAAAGCGCACACTGTTTGCTGTAAAATAGAATTGTGTATTTTTATAAAAACAAAAAACGGCAACAAATCAAACACTTTGTAAGTATCGAACACTTCACGGTGCTGTAGTCGTTTGTTCTTCTTCTTCTTCAAACAATCACTTCACTTTTCTTTGACACTTTTGCTTTGTTTGTAAATTTTTTTTGCGCGGTCACATTAATGTTATTAAGTTTCCAATCGCTGACTGCTATGTATGGAATAATTCTTATCAAGCATAGCGCGCGCTGCAATCGAAGCGACGCAAGCGGCGACCGCAAACGCGACGTCTATTGCGCTGCGCTGCCGTCATGCCGACGCTTACTTAAGCTGTTGAAGATGTTGCTGATGGCTGGCGCTTCTGCACGACTTTCAAATAAATGTTTCGAATGTCTGCACACATATGCTCTTACATATGTACGTATGTAATGGTGGGTATGTTTTTTATTGATATTTATGTATATGCGTTCGTTTGTAGCGCTTAGATAACGTAAATTGCGCTCATATTTAAGTGTTTGCGCTCGCACGCGCAGCTAGTGACGCGCACCACACGTTCGATAAGTCGTGAGAACTGCGTTGCGTTAATAAGTGGGTGGGCCACAAGCGCACCTTTTTCCTGCTTAATCAGTATGAGGAAGTTATAATAGTCTGAGATTATAGGTAGTTGACACTCTTACTGATTAAGGGGGAGGGGGGTGTTAACCAGTTAAGTTAAGATTTCTCTATATTTCTAAATCTTCTTCTTCTCTATTGCCGTAGACAACGCTTAAAACCGTGACTTTCTAAACTCTACTCATATATTTTTTCATATTTTCTTTCWTTTCGAAAATTTATTTGTAATTCTCAATCAATATRYAGTCATAAGAAGATAYAACTATAGAGATTTATATCATTTCGATAATGGTTTTTTACCTGTCACCTTGGAATGACTATAGTTCGTTCTACAAAAATCTATGATCGATTTCAGACATCAAAACGAGTTCTCCAAAGCATTTATTTTTAATTCTTTGATCCCATATCCTGCGATGCCCACGATAGGTGTATATAAAAAAATAAATACTCGGTTTCTGACCTCAAAACTTTAGAACTGGTTTTTATTTAAAATTATTTGAATGAAAAAATATAAATGTATTACAGATATATTATAATAATTCTACCGATTGATGTTGAAAAAATCACCAAACCATAAATTTATCTTGGACAAAAACCATCTACAAGCTAAGACAGTTATGGAAAGTTTCGTGGAATTGTTTGTATGATTCAAATGATTGAAATCGAGCTCATACGTCTCAACTATTGTAAAATAGAATTTATCTAACAGATCTAATTCAATGATTTACTCGGTTGATATTCCAAACCTGATGCTTATTTCAGACACACACCTTCTAGAAGCTAAGACAGTTATGGAAAGTTTCGTGGAATTGTTTGTATGATTCAAATGATTGAAATCGAGCTCATATGTCACAACTATTGTAAGGTAGAACTCATAGAGGGTAGGACTTCCAAAGTTTTGTTAAAAAACTCGTATTAAACTGGAATGCGATCAAGAAAAGGAGATCCACGAGGAACTAAACACATCATTTTCATTATCCAATTTGGCCAATGATTTTGTGAACGATAATTTCATCGTCGAAATGTACACATTCACTGACTGATCAAAGAGTGAAACGAGAGCAGGAGCACAAGTATCACAGTTTATACCACAAAGTCACTTTGGGGTAGTGTTGCCGGTGGACAAACCAAAGACCCATACTTCCGGCGAAAAGGAGCTTAGCATCTTTGTTAAGCACCTACGTTGAGAAAATGGGAAAAATGGATTCGGCGCAACACTGGAACATTATTATGCGATTTCCCCGCCTTCAGACGGACGAGATGGGGACATATTCCACGACTCCCAATACTCCAACTTAAGTGGTAGCATATTAAACTAATCACAATTTTCACCAAATCCACTGAGCTGCTGGATAAGGCTTAAATGTGTTATCAGCCGGGAGCACAGTGGCCCTAATTAAAGTGCAGATTCCTGCGGTACGAAATTTTTAGCGACTTGAGTGTTTCTTAAACTCGTTGATCGTTTGTTGGAGTTTCTTGAAAACGTCAACTGCCTCTCTAACGTAACAAAAAATAATTGAAAATTCTAAAAAGATTTCCATGACGACTGAAGCATTGCTTTTGGTCTGATTTCTTAAAACTAATAATTAGAATAACCAAGGCAGCACGTTTTAATAAATTCCTGGCACGTACTGCTTGCCTTGACATATTTATTTCGCTAAAAACGGCTTTTTTAGTATTTTTTGTTTTAAATTATTGTCGATTTTTAATAAACGTTCTATCAATTCACATGCATTTTMATGCGACTTTTATGTGTGATTTTTACGATTAACACATTTACGCGTCAAAAATCATAAATTCCTGTATGCGTGTATGTATGTGTGTGTATGGCGGGATATATGAACAGGTGCGGAAACAATACGAATTTTTACGAATCTATAAAATTTATAGGGGCTCACCAGTGCTCGTGCCGTAACGGACAGACAGACATTGTAGTACAATGCCACAAGTGCAAGTATGACCATGTGTAAGTGTGTGTGACATACAAGTACTCCAATCTGACCCACATGACTTTGCATGGCAATTAATGGATTACCGCACAATTTGATTGTTTTAATTTCAATCGGCATATACATATATGCTAATATAATAATATGATAATGCAAACTATCTGTTGTGTTGGCTTTGTGGCAAGCTATATACTATAATTGAGTGTGTTGCATGCTTGATGAGCTCGGTTATTATTTACAATTGTAATGTTAGTAGAATAAATGACTGTGTGATAAACAAGAAGTAATTATGTTTTGGCAAATAAAAGTAATGACATACAAAGTTAAATATTTAATACTTATATGTATATAAAAGGTTTTCCAATAGGGATGATATGATTTTCTTTCAACATACAAACACACTAATTKTTAAAGGAATTCAAAWGTTTTTTATTTAAAGTGACATAACATCACTAGAATCATTAGAATGAGCTCCACCGACTGCTTTTCCCGGAACGAATTCGGTGAACCCAATTTTCGATTGCTTTTTCTACTAAACCATGTTGTATGCCATGAGCACGTTTAATACAGACTTCTTAAGCTTGCAGAAAGTCTGGTTTATTGGTAAAGACCAATAACTTCAAATAATCATACAAGAAGTAGTATAAAGGTGTCAAATCACAACTTCTTAGAGGCCATTCAAAGTCATAATTTCTTGAAATTATCGCATCTCCAAACCCTTCTCGCAATAACTAGGTTGTTGTACGTGCTKTGTGGCACGTAGCCCTGCCCTGCTGGAACTAGATGCTGTCGAGATCCACTTCTTCCAATTGCGGCTATAAAAGGTTGGCATATGTTTCATTGACAGTAACTGTATCATCAGCTTCATTTCGAAAGGGGTGAGGAGCGATGATTTCATCAGACCAAAAACTATCAATTTTGGYGAATATAATAGTTATTTATGAATCATTTGTGAATTTCTTTCGCACCAGAATCGATAGTTCTATTTATTTAYCGCACCACTCAAATGAAAGGAACCTCATCAGACAAGTGACTTTCTTAGAAAACTCGTTATTGYTTTCAAGTTGTTCCAAAGCAAAATCAATAAATCCATAACGTTTACAGTGGCTCAATGACTTTAGTTCTTGAGTGAGGTTAATTTTATAGGGATGCAAGCTCAAATCCATGCTCAATATTCGTCAGGCTATGGTTTGAGACTGTCAAATTCTTGAAAACCTCTTCGGAATCGACAAATTGCGGTCTTGAGCAACACTTGCCTGAACGGCGGCAATATTTCCATTACCTCGAACGGTTCTTTGTCTTATTGGTACTCGAGACCAGGTGAACGATTATTACGAAATTGTTCTTGCGTATATATATATCCATGAATACATTGTAAAGATTAGTGAATACAAAGACACGAAAKTACAGATCATGCCATATTAAAACTGGCCGAAACAACACTTAGGAATCATATCACTCTTATTGAAATACCCTATATATGCCACAATAAAGTTGCAAATCCATTGACGTACATTAATTTTAACAACAAACACGCCAAGTTCGTAGTAAAATTCATACTTTAATCATCACTAATGATGTAATGGATATAAAGAGTATAATTAAGTAACATTAAATAATAAATAAATAAATATGCTGATTTTATTTCGCTTTTATTACTCTGAATATTCAATTTCTACATTTTCAAGTTATTACACTATGAATGCCATCAACTAAAAAGCGTAAAGCATTACGTAAATATTACGTTGTGACTAAATATTTAATTAGAACGTTTGCAAAACAGATTTATTGTGTCGATAAGCTTACGTTAACTCTTCGAACGTTGTGCCTCTCTGTGTGCAAGTCGACTTTGAGACTCGGAAAAAGTGCAATATTTACTACCGATCGCGSTTAATTGTATTATGGATAAGGTTTTATTAGATATAGACTAAAAACGCTTTCTTCGGCTATAACGRAGCTATAATACCCCTCAGGGTTGCAATTTTTATARCAAGGAAAATTATAAAAACCCTTCRTACTGATTTWGATCGTAGTTGTGCGATCCGAATGATTTATTCGGTGATTGGAAAATGATCTTGCTCTTTTCTGGCACTTCACTCAAGGTCTAGACCGGAAACTCAAAATTTCTCCAGTTGCCTGTATTATTTACGTGGTCACATAATTTCAAAGTCATAAAAGCAAACAGGCCGCCAGCACATGGTTCTTCCCTTTCTTAAGCGGACGCACTTATACCATGGGTCTCGAGTAGAAGGAGCTATTCGCTGGAGCATCACCTTTCATGCGAATGGCATAGTCTAACCAACGGATTCGTTGGGTTTTTATGCGCTTAACTATATCCATGCCGCCGTAGAGCTCATACAGTTTGTGGTTCCATCTTCTTCGATATTCATATCTCACGCGGACGGATCCAAAGATCTTACCAGGAATAGTTCTCTGAAATGCTGCAAGTGTATTTCTTTTGGGTTCGCTATCGTCTATTTTTCTGCGCCATCGAATAGGACGGGAATCATGAGAGAGTTATAGAGCATAGCTTTGGTTCGTCGTGAGAAGAATCTGCTTCTGAATTGCCTACCGAATYGATAGTAACACCAGCTGGCGAGAGTTATTCTGCACTTATACTCCAAACTTAGATTGTTCGTAGAATATATGTTGGTTCCGAAATGAAAAAGGTTCTTAACTTCTTTATATATATGTATGACTACCTACATGGTCTTTGTTCCCAAGCCCCGAGGAAACTTGTGTATGACTACAGTGTCAGGATCGCGAAACCAATCTCTTTTGTGTCTTTTCTAGGCTAGAAGAGGTTTCTTCGACTGCTCTGTCGCTTTCTCTTTCGCTTCTTTTTCTAGGTCCAGGACTGACTGCTCTGTTTCTAAGGCCTACGATGTCTATATCATCTGCGCAGCCCAGTAACATTGTACTTTAAAAGCAGACAGTGACCCTGCGGTGCAAAACAGCGGTACTAATAACTTTTTCCGACATAATATTGAAAAGGAGAGAGAGAGCTCTTTCCTGCTTGGGTAATATATTAGGCTAGATTTCACGAAGATACTTTGACAAATAAGAGAGTTCTTCATACAWGAAGTTGATCTGGTTAAACTTGAGAAACTCAAAACTGCACACATTGCTTCAAGGAACATTTATGAAGCTCTTTAATCAAAGCTTGCAAAAATCCATAAATTCAGAAAGTTTAGGACGAGTTTGGTAGCGATCCAGCCACACACTTTTCCCTCCTTTGCACAAACTCTGAAATACTGAGATTAAATCAACTCGGCAGTCTTACATTCGGCGAGCTAGAAGACATGGTCGAAGCTGACATTAGCCTTGTAAACAAATTTGTGAGAGACACAAAGCGGTTTATAGATTTTGATATAGATATTGATTGAGGAGTTTTAGGTGCCACAACGAACGGGTGTTCTAAGCTGCCCAAGTGCGATCCCTGTTAGAATCAACCACTTAACCTAATCTAACCTTGCYAGCGATTTGATCATGAAATTTTGCTAAAGGCTAACCTTTCTGTACAAGAGTAGACTACAAAAAATTGGCTCTCTGAGTTAATTAGGTTTACTTAATTTGAGAAAAAATTAAAAGTTATTGTTAGGACTATAATACAGACGGTTTGGATTGAGTTCTCTGCATCCATACTTGTCTAGCAGTATATTAATGGCTAAAGGTCCAACCAAACCACATTTGTAAAGTGAGTTGAGTTTATAATATGTCACATATCAAGACCTTTTACGTATCAGTATACTGTACTTGCTAATAAACCAGATTTATATCAACAAATCTTACCTAAAAGTCACACAGACAGCTGATTTTTAACCGCCTCAGACTTAGCGMAGGCTGATTGGCGCCTAGTTATCAGAGCAAATATTGATATAACTACAGTGTGCGATGATATTTAAACACACTATTGCTATGAAACGCGTTTGTCTGCCGCACACATATTTCAAGGATATACGTGATATATATTATGTTATAAGGATATGTTGTAAATGGAGGATATATATTAACGAATGTGTACAGGTAGCATGATTATCAGCATGTCCAGTTGTAGACACCAGACTCTATGCGATCGCAGCTGCTAGTTTGTGTTGCACAGTGTATAAATACCAATATTTTATTTACTTTTTGCATTAACTGCAGTTAATTTCGAGTAAATGTAAGTTACATAGTCATAGTGACCAAGTCAAGCCGTTTTATCGACACCTCAGCAGCTGACAATAAATTTACATATGTTCGACAACAACGGTACGTGCCGATAGCGCGCATTCGTCGACATTTCGTGTGGTGCAATACGTCAATGAACGCGAAGAAGCGCTGAACTATTTCAAGTTCAAGATGCGCTGCAGTGGCACATTATGAGATTACTAAGGAAATTCTTTGCTGACAAAAGAAAACAATAAAATGTTTTTTGTTAGTGACGAATACGTTTATCGCAAAGTGTAGCATGTGCTTTTATTCACAAATTCTAACAAAGCTTTAAATATTTAGCTATAATATTACCGCTGCTTGAGCAGCAACCCGCAGCACGCGTCATTAAATGCAAACTGGCGGTGGCGTGTGGTTTGAAGGCATCATTGCTAAGGTTTCTGGTTTTGCGATACAAAATATGTGCGCCTAATGGGTAACATAATACAAAAACACATGCAAACATAAGTATAAACAAAGTTCTAAATTGTATTTGCTTGGCAAGCGGCTGAGGGGCTGATTAGGTCTCTTGTGGTACGCGATCGCTAGGGATCACTTAATTTTCAAGTACAAGCTAATGTTGCAAAAAAACAGCGCGCTTGTTGTCAATCGGGCATCCAGCAAATCATGCCTGTATGCTGACGACTAAGCACACACACGCTAGTATACAACAACAGCAACCAACAGCCTGCACTCAAGTAAAAAAAGTTAGTTTTATTTGAGGTTATGTAGCAAGAAAATTATTTGGTCAAACACTTTATGGCATTTTTTGACAGCTGSCAGTTGTTTTTTGTTGTTGTTCAATTTAATTGTAGTTGCTGTTAAACTTAGTGCTGTTCTGCGCTTTTATAATCAGCTTTATTAGACAAAAGGGCGGCRYTGCAAGTGAAACAGAGCCACACAAGCGCTGACATTGCGGTCGCAAAGATCAGTTTTATATACGCAATATTATATATATATATATATAATATATGTATGTGTGTAGATATATGTGCTTAGCTATACGCACGCTTCATTGAAATAAATAATGAGTGTCAATGACTAGTCAAGTAGCAAGTGTCAACCGCAAGAGCGGGCGCAACCTAAACTCAGTTTGAGCAATTTAAAATTAAAAATAAAATATGAACGATTTCATATGCGCAGCGTTGCCATGTAAATTTTTTATGCACAGAACAGTGTACAACGAAGCTTATAACCAGCAAAAGAAGACGTTGAAGACCCTATAAACTGCATAAGAACATATCGTCAAAATTCATAATGGCATAACATCACATTTCATAAGTTGACAAGCGAATAAAAATTTAAATAATGAAATCACACACACATTGAAACAAAATTTGAGTTTCGGTTATAAAATGGTTATATATTGGTTATGTGTTGGTTATATATCGGTTATATATAGGTTATATATTGGTTACGTATTGGTTATTTCTAAGAGAGGAAGCTGGAAATTTAATGCTACATATACGTGATATGACGTAGTGAATCGTAAGCAATAAAAAACTAAATTTCATGTTTGTTTGTTGTTTTGCTCATGCATTGTTTTGCATTTTAGGTGACGATATATACAAATTACCAGCTGAGTCGATTTAGCCATTTCTGGCCTCATATCAGAGAAATAGCCGCTCAGATTTGAAGATAACGCACAGAAATTTTAAACTTAAAATTAACAAAAATTGTGTCATTTGTTGCAATCGGTGGTATCGAAGCTTCTAGCTGGCATGCAAACTGATCGGTCAAAATSGAGTACTTGTATGAAAAACTTTTTTATTTAAAGAAATACCTTCGCTAAATTTAACATGGCTTCAAATCAAAGACAATGCAATAATCTTCGAAGAAATGGTTGTAATCAGACCTCTACAGCACATAGCTGTCATACAAACTGATACGTCAAAATCAAGTCTTTGTATAAAAAAACGTTTGACTTTTGAAGTCCTTGTATGAAAAACTTTTTCATTTGATGAGTTATCTTCACAAAATTTTGCGTAACTTACTTTTAAAAAYAGGTCTATAAACTCCGTAGAAATTGTGCAGATCGGATCACTATAACATATAGCTGTCATACAAACTGATCGTTCAAAATGCAAATAAATATCTTTTTATACACTTTTATGCCATAAAAAATGCGAATGTGAAGCATATTTTATATAACTGCTGGGCAACCGATGTTTTTGTAATACATTCACCTAGAGTWACCACATTTTGAATTTATATATTTCAATTTGAAGTTAAGCGTAAGAAATATATTTATAAGCAATTCCAAGCTCTAATTCAATTTAAGTGTCATTCTCGCGTACATCAATTATTGARTGTCACAGCATAATCTTGCAGCATAAGAAATTGACACAAGAACAACAAAAAAAATGTAAAGTGCGCGTGCAACAAAAGCCAACAACAACATGAGAAAGCCAGCACATAAATAAAATGTTATTGCCACTTACACACATAATGCATCAGTTGTGTTTGTTGTTGTTGTTGTTGCTAGTGGTTTTTGGCTCATTATTTATGGTTGTTGTTGGTTTGTGAACTATTGCGTTTGGCATTTGGCGTTCCGCGTTTGCGCACAGACACCCATACACCTACATGTACATATGTATGCACGAAGTGAGGAAAAGCAACATTTCCATAAATGTAGTATTTACATAAATTTTGTACGCACACTTATGCAAATACGCCGTTGCATGTCCATTTGTAYGCTTGCTTGCATCGCCAAGTGCGAGTCGGTCTGTCAATATTGACCTTTTCACTTCAAAACCACTCAGCGACGTCGCCGCACACACCAAAGCAAGCACGCTTTGTGCATTAAGCTGACAGCGCACAGCCGCTGTGAGCGCATACGTTAGCAGCGCAGTCGTTGCCAGCAGCCGCAGCAACGCCTGACTATTATGTTAACACTCAGYGACACATGTAAGTGTACACACATACACAWACACAGACAAACGTGGGAAGAGTGGCAAGTGCGCGCATAAGCAGATACTTTATTACAACTTTTTCACATTTTTCGTGTGTACAGTTAGCTTACTTCCATATCCGTTAGTGCAGTGACACTTTGACTTCGCCATCTCTCGTTGCAGATACGCGAGAAATTTGCYAATGCACTTACCGCGTGCTGCACAAATATTGTATTTGTAGAATTGTTGTTGTTGTTATCGTTGTTGTTGCTTGGCATACCGTACAAAGTGTGTATGCTTAAGTACTTAGCTCGCTATTAGAAAGTATAGGCATATTCCACTGTATTGACTTATCGCTTGGAGACACACATTTAAGTGTATGTAAGTAGTTGCACGTGTAGTTGTGTGTGTGTGTGTCTTTGCAATTGACAATTTACAACCAATCAAATGAGTAAATGAGCARCAAAAATACACAAATACAAATATTACTAAATCATTGGCTTTTTATTGGCATTTCCACTTTTCAGGGTCTAGGCTATTGTATTTAGTTGGATGTAAAATATTTGTTATTATACAAAGTTATCTAACTGTTTACTACTTTCGGTAGCGAAGCGTTGATTGATTAATTTGCCACATCATAAAATGATAAACATGATCACTTTGGTGCATTAAAAGCACCCGCACATACCAACTTTCAGCAGGCGTTGAGGGAAACTCCGCAGGCTGAGCAAATTGTGGAGTTTGAACGGCCAGTTTGTATGGTAGCCATAAGCGCAGATTGTAGCGATGTTTTTAGCAAGATTTCAAGCGAATTTTCGTGAAAGTATCTCATCAAATGAAAAAAAGTTTTCATACAAGGACTTGGGGTTGTTCAATAAGTTTGTACGGCGGCTATACGCTATAGTCGTCCGATCAATGCGATTTCGTTAGAGATTATGACACTGTCTTCAAACATTATCCATGCCAAATTTCATGACGATATCTCGTGAAATAGAAAAGCTTTCCATACAAGGGTTGAGCTTGGAGACTTTTGTGTAGAGTTATCCAAATTACTGTTTGTACTWTTGGGAACACGTTAAAACATTTACGACAATATTTACACAAATTTTTAGACTTTTGGAGTTGTTGGAGACTTTGTAGACTTTTTAATTTTCTATACTTTAGTTACAAAGCACATAATTGAGGTAAGGAAAAACATAAATTGAATGAAAACGAAAGTGTAAAGGAAAGAATTTTGTTTTGGAGAGCGCTACATATTTTCCAACTTCACATCATTGTGTCCAAAATAAAATAAGCTTTTTCTCAATTCCATTACAGCATTGTACCGGCGAGACCGCCCGTTTGAGGGACAAAAACAATAGACATTTCGCAAATAGAAGAATWTGGAAAGCTCGGCAAGTTCTAGAATAATTGTTAGCAGCAAATAGAGATGCATGTCCTTCGCGTAGCTATACATGAAAAGGTATATATAAGACTACTCAGCATGATTTTACCAAAAAACAGATACATATATTATTTCAGTTAAAACCCAAACCGGAGCTTTTAKAAAATTTGTCGGTGCTAATAGTTAAATATGAAACAGAAATGGGTTTTGACATTTTTGGGCGATTTTGATGTTCCCTCTTTGTTAACGGTACAATAATTGTTGAATCAATGCAATAATATGTAGAACTTTACACTAAGCTGTGTGGGAGAGCTTCCTAATTCGCTTAAACTGCTATCTCTCGTCATTGATCCGAGAGCCTTCAAATCATACAATATCGACCTGGAGAGTTCATAAACCTGTTCAGAATTGTAAGTTCAGAGCAATTATGCACAAACAAAACTCAAACAAAGTATTTTTATGATTTAACACTTGTTTCCTGCAATTTACACATACAACAAAGAGTGTGTACAGCGCACTCACCGGCAAGCAGACAACGAGGCACAGGAATTGCGGGCATTTTTGCGATATAATTTAGGTTCAAAATCATACGCCATTTCGCACAATTGAGTTGTCTTTGTCATTGTGTCAACGTCGATGAAATTTAGCGAAATGTATATTTGTTGTTGCTGCAATATAAGCACATTGTTTCGTTCTTGTTGTTGTTGCAGTGACTATCATTTTAGCTTAAGTGAGGAATGTCTGTCGGTGGCAATTGCAATTGTAATTGCGTTTTTGCAGTAATTGTGTCGGTGTATAGTATTTGTGGGTCTGTCTGTCTGTTTGTCTGTCTGCTTGTATGCCCATCAATTGCGCTAAAATGCTCGCTCGCAAACTCATCCTCCAGCCAGTCATCAGCATGAAAGCTCATTGTGTTAAAATTCTATTCAATTATCAAATGTAATTAAATAATCTTCACGACTCAGATGTTGACGTTGACGTCGCTGCCGGCTGCGTAGTTGGCTCTTGCTCACTTCTGCTGCCTACGCTTCTGTATGAGAAGTGTGACAAGTGTTGTTGCTTAATGTCTAGCAAAGCACTTTCTACTTGTTGTTTCTGTGATAAGCCGCTCAGTTATGCTAAAGTATGCGTATATATGTGTGTGTGTGGATGTTTATGAACTTCAAAGTGCGCGTTCTTTTGTAAGCGTCGTGCCAAAGGTATTAGTGCGTTAGTGTTGCACCTGCTATAGTGGCGACATAAATAAATAATCGAGCAGTTACAAGAGTAAATAAAACAAGTAAACAAAAAAACGTTAATTTCAGTAATACCCTTCACCGATAAAAAAGTTGCCATACAAGCACTTGGTTTTGCCAGGTCAGTTTGTGTGGCAGCTKTAGGTTAAAGGTATCCGATTCGAATTTTTTTTAGATTTTTTTAGAAAATGTACCGTTAGCTTAGGCAATAATTCATGTCAAATTTCGTGAAGTTATCTCGTCAATTAAGAAAGTTGTCCATATAAGGAATTGAATCRAAACACTGTTTTCTTCTGCAAAAGGGTTTGGACCAATTAACTTGAAATTTTCAAGCAATCTTAGTGGATATATTTATCGAATGAATAAAATTGAAAATGAATTGAAAACTTTGAAATTGAAAAGTCTATTTAAAATTAAATTTTTTTCTGAAAAAAAMMAAAAAAAATTTTTTTGCGAAGTCACAAAAATTGATAAGAATATTGAAAATCGGAAGCCTCTTTCAGGGGTAAATGTTATCTAAAAATAAAAACGATTTTGTTCGGGAAGTCTCCAAAAATTATGAGAATTTTGAAAATCGAAATTCAGAGAAACGACCTWTTTTAAGGAATTCACAAAAATTTATAAGAAATTGATAACAATTTTGAAAATCTAAAGTCTCTGTGATATTAAATGTTTTTTGAAGAAAAAAAATTTTTTTTTTGGAATTCGAAAAATTTATAATAATTTTGAAAATCTGAAGTCTTTGAAATGAAAAATATTTCAGAAAAATATATTTTTTGTTTGGAAATCGAAAAATTGATACAAATTTTGAAAATCGAAAGTCTTTCCAAAATGAAAATTTTTTCAGAAAAAATGTTTTTATTTTGTGAAATCGAAAAATTTATAAGAATTTTGAAAATCTAAATTCAGAAAGAATATTTTAGTTTTTGGGAAGTAACAAATATTGACAAAAATTTTGAAAATCGAAATTCTCTGCGATATTAAATGTTTTTTGCAAAAAAAATAATTTTTTTTGGAAATCGAAAAATTGATAATAGTTTTGAAATTCTAAAGTCTCCGAATTGAAAAATTTTTCAGGAAAAAAAATTTGTTTTTTTGGAAATCGGAAAATTGATATAATTTTTGAAAATCGAAAGTCTATGTGATACTAAATTTTTTGCAAAAAAAAATATTTTTTTCGAATTCGAAAAATTGATAATAGTTTTAAAAAAATAAAGGCTCTGTAATGAAAAATTTTTCAGAAAAAATTACTTTTTTTGTGAATCCAAAAAATTTATAGGAATTTTGAAATTTGAAAATCTCTCTGAAATTAAAACTTTTTCCGGAGAAATTATTTTTTTTTTTTTTGGAATTCGAAATGATGGAATGATAATAATTTTGAAAATCTGAAATGAATAATTTTTCAGAAAAAATGATTTTTTTTTAAATCGAAAAATTTATACAAATTGTTAAAATCGAAAGCCTCTCGCAAATTAAAATTTTTTCAGAAAAAATGTTTTTTTTTGGGATTCGAAAAATCTATACAATTTTTGAAATTCGAAATCCTCTATGAAATGAAAATTTTTACAAAAAATAGTTTTTTTGGGAATTAAAATTTAGAAAGCAGCCGCAGTACCAAGAGAATGTGCAAGATTTTTTGAGAATGAACCAACAATTATAAATATGTACATATTAAACTCTTCAAATATATATTTTTAATTTATTTCTTAAATAAAATCACTTCTCAAACAAATTAACAAAAGATTTTAAGTTTTCTGACTTATACGTGAGTATAACCCCTCAAAAGCAGTTTTGGCTATCTAAGTCGGTGCCCAATTTAGGTCGAAATGTCTACWTGTTGCTGTGTTTACGAATTTCTCAAGGTAGCCGGCACTTTAAGTTGCAGCTACTAATTTTTATTGTTTGCCAGCGTAGATAATACGGAGCGGCCAATTCATTAAACGCTGACAGTGCCATTGGCAATCGCTGACATTTGATATGAACGGATGAAAAATCGAGAAATCGAAAAGTGAACGAGTGCGCAGTGGGAACCACACATGTACAAATATATGTAAGTATGTGTGTTTGCTTRCATGTGTTGGTGAAGATAAGTGCTCAGTTGATAATAAGTGAGCATTCAAGTGCACAATATTTCGTAAGACGCTGTCGATAATTCTACGCCGGCGGCTAATGAGCTTGAGTCAATAGGCAGTCACACACACACACTTGTATGTGTTTGGCATATAAAAGTGGAACAAAAAGTAGGCCACTCAATTTGCGGCAAATTACTTTAAGTTCTATGCAGATATGTATACAGATAGCCGCAAATAAATTCTGCTTAGCATGCACACACACACAAACACATATATATATATATAAATGCGCAGCAACGGCGCGCGGCCACTGACCACTGAGCGCTCAACACTTTGTTGCGCTTGTAGCATAAAAGCGATCWCGCCGCCATTGTCAGATAACTGTTTGTATGAAAAGCATAAACAAAAGTGGCAATAAACAAGCGGGTGACTGCTTGTGCCCCGCTTGTCTGCTTGTTTTCTTTTCTTCAGCATTAATTTTTTCCGATTCATTCGTGACGCTTGAGTGGCTATTGCAACTGTCAATCGCTTTGCGAAACTTCTGATATCGACTGTGAAGAGCTTTTTTCTCACAAGCGACACAAMTTTGTGGTATTTTATTTGCGCTCAAGTGGCCCAGTAGGAAATTTTAGTGCTTTGAGTACAGCTGAAGTGTAAATATATTTTTGTAATGAGTGTCTACGGTTTATTATACATATTTATTAAGCAAATTAAAAATRATAGTTCAACATTTGCTTGATAGTTGATGGTTTAAATGGTTTGAGATACAGTGAAGTATAGACAATCATCATAATAGTAAGGAAAGCAAAGAAGAGTAAGCTTTGAGTACTTTTTCTGTAGACATAAATATTTTTTAGMACAACTAGACTTTAATAAGCTATTTCTGAGTGCAGAATCTCTCAT
This sequence comes from Bactrocera latifrons, assembly GCF_001853355.1. Taxonomy (NCBI): domain Eukaryota; kingdom Metazoa; phylum Arthropoda; class Insecta; order Diptera; family Tephritidae; genus Bactrocera; species Bactrocera latifrons. The sequence continues at coordinate 182,830 of NW_017537033.1, read as the reverse complement.
AAAGACCAAAKCAAAAARGTTGTTCATACAGRAACTGGATTTTGAGMGATCAGTTTGYATGMCAGCTATATGATATAGTAGTCCGATTTGAAAAATTTCTTCAAMKAACATAGCGTTGCCTGGGGTACTTATCCGTACCCAAACTCGTGAAGATATCTTGTSAAATAAAAAAGTTTTTCCTATAAAGACCTTATTTTGATGAAGCAGTTTGTGTGGCAGCTATATGAKATAGTAGTCCGATTTGAAAAATKTCTTCAAATAAYATAGCGGTGTGCAAGGCMCTTAYTCCTACCAAATTTTCTGAAGATAACTTATCAAATGAAAAAGTTTTTCATACAAGWGCTTAATTTTGATCAAMCAGTTYATATGGCAGCTATATGCTATAGTGAACCGATCTGAAAAATTTCTTCAGATAAYATAGCGTTCTTTTRKTTTCTTATTTMTCCGAAGTTTCGTGCAKATATCTTGTYRWWTAWWYRRMMTTTCCATACAAAAACTTAATTTTTAAGGTTCAGTTTATATGGCAGMTATACGCTATAGTGGTCCGATCTGAACAATTTCTTCGAATATTATAGCATTAGTTTATTCAGCCAAATTTAGTGAATAGATCTTTTCAAATGTAAGAGATTTCCATACAAGGACTTAATTCCCTTCGTTCAGCTTATATGGCAGCTAAATGCTAAAGTGCGCTGATCTCGAAAATTTCTGGAGATATTTTTATATTGCTTTAGATAATAATCGATACAAGATTTCGTGAAGTTATCTTATGAAATAAACAATATTTTCACATAACTTAATTTTATTCTGAAACTAAATTTAAGTAAWAAATTTCCATTAGGGTGGCCTAACTTGATTTTTCTTATTCTTAGTGTCAATGTTATGAGATAAACATGATACTCGTAATTTTATTATATTTTTTGTTTTGTTGATGAGCTACTTGTGTGAAAATGCTTATAATTACACTTACATACTTACACATATGTGTGTGTATGTACAGGCATACAAATGCACTTGCAACAAATGTAAATAGTTATGTGGCTGTGCATATGATATAACTGTAGTTATTGTAATAAAATCTATGCATTTTGTATCATTGGATAATGGAGCAAGCAGGCATATGTGCATATATAGATTTATAAATTTTCACATACATACATGTATGTACCTAAGAAGTGATGGAAAAATTCATAAAAAACAGCAGATGGATTTTATGTAATAGCATTTTCGTCCGAGAATTCGCTACGATAATATTTGATTTGAATTTTGGCAAAAAGTAGTAAGACTTTTTAATTTAAAYTTCACACGAAAAMCCATTCGTCMACATATTTTTCTTTTCTAGCTTTGTATAACTGTCAGTTACTTCTAGGCCAAATAACATATCAAAATAATCCTAGATTTTGTAGAATAAATTAATGATTTCTAAATAATGAGCCAAGTCTTACTACATTCTGCCCATATATTTTCATAGCGGTTTACAATTAGGCGCATTTACGGTAGAAAATGGTATTGCATAAAATCTCTTTATTTTTTTTTTTTTTTTTTTTTTTGTTACGATCTACTCGTTTTTATGCACTTTTTTAGCAAGCGCATATGTACATACTTATATGAATTATACATATATAAATATTATGAAATCATGCATGAGTATATGATGTTAGTGGCGCCCATTGACCTATTTTCCCCATAATATGCTTGTGTAACTGCGAGACCATTTACGAAAAATTTCAATAAAATATTTGGTTAATTTTCAAGTGGTTTACGAGTGCTCTGCAAACACTTGAATACACTTTTGTGAATATTTAATTACAGATTGATGTTATTGTAACTTGAAATTGGAAGTAAAATTGCGTCAACTGGCGAAATAAAGCAGTCA
>NW_017537033.1:172046-180600 GCF_001853355.1 Bactrocera latifrons | reverse complement strand
GTATTATAAACTATTTTGCAAAACTCTAAAGTAAAAAAAAAGTTAAAAGTTCATTTTTATTTATTTTTTTGTTTTTAAGCACTTTAGTTAATATGTGTTTATGGTATATGTAAATAAACCCTTTTTGGTTTGCCTGCCTGTCTCCAGCAATATAATTGCTCATGTGACAATCATGCAAGTAACATTAGTCACTATTTTGTTTATATTCTATTTTTAGTAATTTTCTTTGTGACAATTTAAATATATAAAATAAAAATAAATCACCGAGTTTAAATTTATCAGCGCTGACTCATAATGAAAGTAATACGCATTACAATTAGTTTCCTAAATGCAAAAAATCTGCTTAAGCAAGCTCTACTACGAGTACAAGATTTGTACTTTTAAGGCGACATTTTTTTGGAGACCGCTAAAGATTTTCCAACATCGCCTATAAACTCTTTGTGCCACAAATGAACTAAATTTTGGTAGTAATTTGATGTATTTAATTTTAAAATGTGTAATTTGTCGTTTTTGTGAGTTTGTAGACTTTTATGTAGAGTTCTCCAAGTTACTGTTTCTGCTTTGGTGAACATGTTAGAGCATTTCTAAAAATATTTACGCAAATTGTTAGACTTTTGGAGTTGCCGGAGACTTTGTAGACTTTTATTTTCCGTCATTTGGTTATTTTCAGCATATTTTGCACTGCAARGCAAGTTTTTACACACAAATTTGCGATTTTTAAATATCTAAATATTTSCATAGTAGAGAATAAATAGATTTTAAAAGAAAATAAAGACAACAAAAAACATTTCGTTTGAAGAGCGCTAAATATTTGCTAACATCAGATATGCAGGCATTGTGTCAAAAATAAATAAACTTTTGTAGTAATTTTAATTATTTAGTTTTAAAATATATTATTTGCCATTTTTGTGTCTTTGTAGACATTTGTGTAGAGTTTTGTTAGTTGCTGTTTCTACTTTAAGTGACACGCTGACACCTTCCCGACAGTATTTACGCGAATTTTTAGAATTTTGGAGTTGTTGGAGACTTTGTATACTTCTTATTTTATGTGATTTGGCAGCAAAGCAAAGCTTTCGTACATAAATATGCGGTATTCACTGTTCTAATTAATACTAAGGAGGTTATTAAATTTTTAATTTGTTTTTTACCATTTTTGTGAACTTTTTTGTAGAGTTTTGCAAGTTATTTTATCTACTTTGGTTAACCCGTTGAAGTTATTATAGACTTTGTAGACTTCTTTGTTTGGCATACTTTGGTGTAAAATCAATTCTCTTAATTCTCTTCTTCTTAATTCTCAATTCTCAATTCTTTTAAGTTTATAATAGTTTTTTGTATACTAATTAATCGAAAATTTGTTACAGCTACAACAATATTTAATTGTTATATGAAATTTTAAGTCTCCATAGATGACAGCAACATTATAATTTTCGAAGTTGTTGAGTAAATTTTTTTTTTTTTTTTTCATAAAAAGACATGGGTATGAAGCTTTCATAATATATGTACTATGTATAATACAGGTATATGGTGTACTAACTTTAATTTGTTTGAAATGAAGTTTAGCAGCCTTCTATTCTATTTATAATTCTCTACAAATGTCCACATAAATCATCATCAGCATAAAACGAAAAAAAAAAAAAAACGTTAGAAAGCTGAGCTGTTTGGATATCAGGAAAAGCTTTTAAATGTAAATTATCAAATTAAAGCTTGCTAGTTTATTATAAAATAAAAGCTACACCATTTCTTATGAAAGCTCAAGTAATGCAAACGAACAACGTGTAGCTTCCCTGCTAATGTATCTGCACAGGCAACCGGCTCTGTAATAAAGCTTCAATTCGCAGTTATAAAAAATTACACAATTAAATTCCTTAGTATGAAAATAGCGGTGTATCAGCTCATATTTCACAAAAAAATTGTGATGAAATCCATGTTGTAGACATTACACTTTTTAATAATAATTTTGCATAATTCTTTAATGGAAACTTTCTAATCTTTTTATAAATAAAATCAAATAATTATTTAATGGAAACTTGAATATACTCACAAAAGTATAAAAATATCCACATTTGATAAAAATTATGGAAATTCCACAACGCAAAGTGTGARCACATGTGAGTTGGCTCATACCCTTAAGCATTAATTAATCATCGCACTTGGCATTTATTCAATACTATGACTTTACTACTATGGCTACTGGGCGATACAATTTAGAACATGTACTTTCCTTACATGATTTTTATTTGAAAGCATATGTAGCATATTTTAATCATATGAGCAATAACTATTTAAAGTGTTTATTTTTTACACAAGTACTGAATAATTAATGTTGGAAAATACCAACATATATAATATATATAGTACATARATATATATCACAAATTTATATATAAAAACCTTGCTTTCTTACGTAAAATATGCTGTAAATAACCACAAAAGGAAAAAAGCAAAAAGTCTACAAAGTCTCTAAAGTCTCCAARGTCTTAAAAACCCGCAAAAGTCTAACAAATTGTGTAAATATTGTCRGAAATGCTTCGACAAGTGAAARCAGTAACTTTTCAAACTCTACACAAAACTCTACAAACTCATAAAAGCGGAAAATAGTAAATTTTACATTTAAATAACCCAAATTAAAACCAAAGTTTATTTTTTGGACAACTCATAAATGCCTTATGTTGGCAAATTTTTGGCGTTCTCTAAACATTAACGTTTGCCTTTACTTTCCTTTTAAATCAAGCTGTGCTTTGCACTACCACCACACATCAAAGGTGAGCCAATTTCCTCACGACTTCTGGCACAACTGGGTTTTGGTAAATTATGCACCAACGAATTTGTTTGACTCACATAGCAATGRAAGTTATCATTGTGTAGGCAAAACTTGGCGATCTACGGGATATCCCCCACTTTGGGGAAGCTTTTCAATTGTTGCACGAATATTATAACAGYGCCTGTGTKTGTGTGGACAGACGACATGCCAGAATTCRTAAAGTTCGCTTTATTTATAAATTACCTGATAAAAGCAGTAATGCAGCAACGTAAGCAGTAAAAACAACAAAGAGATAAACAAACTTTAAAGCGCGCTTACATATTGTACATATAAAACCAGGTTTGTATGTATGGTAGGGTGCTTGGAAAAAAAATTAATTGATTTTTAAGGTCAAAATGGAAATGCTTTCAAAGCGCGTTGTATGAGTGTATATAAGGGTTTYTATTATCGCGAATGAAATATTTGTATTATCTGCGGATATTTATATGGTAATTTGCCTTCTGATCGTTCAAATGCGTAAATATAGCAAGGGATATGCAGAGTACACAATTTTGACAATTTTTTTTTTTAAATATGTCAGCTATCAGCATTTTGAGGAAGTGTTCCACTTGTTCACTTTTKAGTAATGAGGTGTGTTTTAATGTTGGATTAAAATTAAAGAGCTCTATGAATGGAATATTATTATAAGAGGTTTGCACAATCTATATTTTTTATGACAAAACAGTCMACAAAATATTTTTGGAAGACCGTAAAACGAAGTTGTTGGCAGGTACACCAGAGRTATCAACTGAACGAGCTAATCATTCACGAATTTTTGGATAAGAGAAAGCGCTGTGCACAGTGGGTGCCAAAGCGAGCTCACTTTTCACCAWAAACGACGACGTGCTGATGATTCGGAGCAGTGTTTGGAGATGTTCAAGTGTAATAAGTCCAATGTGGATCGATATGTGACTGTGGATGAAACATCATTTCATTGCGAAGTCCAATCAGCAGTCATCCAAGTAGATTACACATGATGAACAAGCTCTAAAGCTTGGAAAAAGGCAGTCCGCTGGCAAGGTGATTGACAGTTCTAACGGCGAAACTAAATGGCTCAATTTCTCAGGCCGAAATTGTGGTCATAACAGAAGRAGCCAAGTGGTCTTCTGCTCTAACCAGCAGGTCCAYAAACATTCTAGTGGATTGGCAAAYGGCAATTAGTTTTATCCGTTGAGATAGTTAATTGGTTAAAATAACCGTTACTGYTACAAACTAACCTACAAAACGCAGCTTCAGTTAGAATAAGTCAGACTTTACCATCAAGCCGGGAACTTTTATTGGTAACTGACACCAACCATTACAATGAGAGYAATTTACGAGTTTCTGGCACAATAAATAGTCTCTGTGCATTGTGCGAAGAATTTCTCTCAGTGTACAAAAGATAAAGTACCTGCCAAATGTTTGCGCACCATTGACATACTATATATCGTAGAAATTCTGGAAATTCTTGCGTTTGTTTGCGAAGCCGCTCTGTCTGTGCGAAAGTCGGTGTGCCGTGAAGGTCCAACACACATACATACCAACAATAACAACACTTGGCAGGTGATTGGCAGAGAAATTGTGTAAACAGTTGGCAACAGGTAAACAGCGACGACTGTAGTAGCGAGCGAGCTGTTAACTCGCTGGCTGATCGAGCCAAACATACGAACGATCAAGCAGTCGACAACAAAAAAACTTGTTACCGTTTATTGTGATTTCAAGCTTTTTTRCATAAAAATGTGGCACCCAATGAGTTTTACAAACGCATTGGCTGGCAATTGTTGAGAGCACGTATGTAAAAGTGTGTGTGTGTGGATGTGTTCGTTGCTTGATTTTTGGTTAACAGCTTGTGTGCGCAAATTGACAGCGGGCGGCGACAAGTGAAGAAGCTRCGCTAAGGCGCCTGTAGAGCTGCGCAAGAACAGCTGAGTTGAGTCGTGTTTGGTGTTGCTGAGGCCACGGCGCGCAGCATGCTGTAGCTGCCAAGTGCGGATACAGCAACGTAACAACAACAATAAAAATTAATTTGTTGTTTTTGTGTCTTATTGTTTGTGTTTGTGGAGATTTTTTGCTTTTGTCGTGAGTTTTTGTTTGTACTGTTGCACAGTAATGATTTGCTGGCATGCCAACTACAGCAGTCAAAGCGCTGCCAACAAATACAATAACAACAACTACAATAACAACACTAATAACACACGTACGTTAACCAAAACCATAATGTAGCATAACAATGAAGCATCGTCGGTTGAAACCTGCTGCTTGGCTGGCTGGCTGGCTTTGCGCACCAACCGGTGTTTCGCGGCACCAGATTCAATTTGTATTTACATTCATGCCGATAGGTTAGTCAGTTTTCAAGTGCGGTCTGAGCGTGTTGTGCGACGCGGCAAAATTCGTGAGCGAATAACAGCAACAGTAGCAAAAGCAATAACAGTGCCAATAAGCTGAACGCTTGGTGCAGTTGGCGAAAGACAGTTGAATGCAACTGTTGGCGATTGTGGCATACTAATTTTTTGCGCGCACTTAAAACAACCGTTATAGCGACAGCGGTATAAAATCTGAAAAATTGCATTGCAAAAAATTTAATAAATTTTAATTTACGAACGAAATGAGTAGCTGCTGAACAAAAAGCTTCGTGGKTTTAGTTTAAAATTCCAGTTAATTMACAAATTATTTGTGTGATTTATAGAGAAACCCGTACATAGAATATTTCAAACAAMCACAGTGGCGATTTGTGTATGAAGTAACTTGATGCGGTGATGTAGACAGCAGCAATAATAGCAAGCAATAAGAAAACGATAAAAATTAACGATAAAAAGGTGTCAGGCGCAAGGTTTTGCATATATTAAACGGTGGTAGAATTATTGAAAGCGCTTAGAAAAGTGAATGACGCAAATTTTTGCAAAAAAAAAAATTATTTAAGGTGCGCAAAATGTGTCTAAAATAAGCAAAGCACAGAAAATCAAAAAGTCTACAAAGTCTCCAAAGTCTACAATATACACGAAAGTCTAACAAATCGACCCAAGTATTGCACAAACTGCTTTAGCAAGTTAAACAAAGCAAAACTAAAAATTTGAGAACTCTACACAAAAGTCTACAAAGTCACAAAAACAGCATATAACAAATTTTAAAATAAATTAACGCACATAATAACTGATTTTTCAACGAAAGTTCCGAAAACCTTAAGCAAAACACAATAGTAGCCTAGCAAATTTAAACAAATTGCGTGCCAAAAAAATAAAATTTAACCAACAACGTGGTTTAAACTTTTAAATACCGCGTATAAGTTTAGAAGTCACTTAAGCCCTAAAACTCAAGCGTGTTTGTCGTGTACAACATATTACAGAAAATCACCACAAGATGTCTGCAATGGTAGCTTTACGTCGCTTCATCGATCTACTACTCTTTGTCTTACTGGTTGCCGTCGAAGTCGCCTTGCGCCAGTGGATGCCGCCACAAAAGCGCGGTTTCTTTTGCGGCGACGAATCGTTGCAATATCCTTACACCGACAAACAAACTATAGGSTTTGCGGTGCTATGCATTATAGTCTTTGGCATACCATTCATCGTCATATTTGTTGTCGAACTTTTTCGCCAGTTATCACATAGTCGCGGCAAGAAACAACATACAACACAAGATGCCGCAAACGAGTCGTGCTACTGTGGGCGTCGTTGGAAGAACATTTACGCACAAATAGGCTATTATTTGCTCGGCTTACTGATGACACTAGTCGCTACAGAAATAGCGAAGCGTTCGATCGGCCGTTTGCGCCCGTACTTCTTCAACATCTGCAAGCCGCGTTTAAGCGACGGCACCAACTGCGAATTCGAACAGAATCAAGGTCACTACTTTACCGACTACAAATGCGAAAGTGATGTTAGTCACAGGATGATGGCCGAAGTGGCAATGTCCTTCCCCAGTGGACACTCTTCGACCGTCTTCTATGCCATGGTCTATATAGCGCTCTACTTGCAAGTGGCGCTGAGCACACGCGGCTCCAAGTTACTCAAGCATTTACTGCAATTCAGCGCCGTAATGTTGGCTTGGTATGTGGCGCTRACACGCATCAACGATCACTGGCACCACTGGTCCGATGTGCTGGTGGGTATATTGATGGGCGCTTTATTTGCTTGGCTGGTGGCATGTTATGTGGCCAAGTTTTTCRAGGGCCGTTGCTCAACGTCTTCGRTGGCGGCATCGAAAATCTTAGTGCACTCCGGTTTGGCAGCTGCGTCGGSGCAATCGGCGACGCCGGTCTTGCCCGCGTACACATTTGGCAGTGTGCCGTATCTGCAGCACCACGGACCGAATCATGCCGCCTACGGTCAGACATACCACAACTATGGTTACGTGCCGTAAAGTGGGCATTGCGGGAGCAGGCGGAGAAATGGCAACACGTAATGAAACGCATGCACATAMACACATGTGGCAGCAGCAGTGGCAGTGCTTTAAAATACCACAAACTGAAGCAATGTCTGGAAATGCAGTTGAGCTGCAGTGAAAGCCATTGCAATTTTGTTATAATTTTTATAATTTCTKTTTTGGTTTGCTTTTTAAATTTTTTGTTTAGTTTTAAGTTTGCAATGCACGCATGTGGCATTGGAATTCGTGTGGCAGAGAGAAATTTTGCAAGCAAGTATTTGTATGTATGTGTATCTCCTTACATGTCTGCATGCATTGAAGTATTTCACAGTTGAACGATTTTGTTGAGGTCTGCAACTGCTTAGTCAAACGCTAATTGTTGCTAATTGCCAACATTGGTACTAATCACTTACATACTTGTCTTAAGTGGAGCATATGCGAATCTACGCTCTACAAAATAGTTTTAAAAAATAATTGCAAATTTGTCTAAATTCGCCGCTACTTAATTGTATGTATTTACGTTCTAATTAAAGTTTAATTAAAATCTTAGAAGGCTTTGAACAAAAGTCTACAATTGTGACAACATCACTAAACACTTGATTTCAAGTGAAATTTGTTGTAAAATAAGTTTAGTAGTTTAATTATAGAAATTTTAAAAGGTCTACATAAAGTCTCCAAAATCTACTTCTTTATAAATAATTTATATTGCGTGTTTCATTGCAAATACACTGTGTAGAAGTTGAAAAATATAATTTTTAAGGTCGCGAAAAAAGTCTCCAAAACTTACTTCTTTATAAATAAGTTATATTGCGTATTTTATTGCATATACTCTATATAGAAGCTCAGAAATAACATTCTTGAGGTCTCCAAAAAAGTCTCCAAAGTCTACAACACCTCAAATCATTGCAATTTAATTGAAGCACAATGTAACAAGTCATATAAAGCACAGAAAATAATAAAATCTTAGGTCTCCAAATACGAAAGTAGCGTTAAAGTGCGCAGCTACTAAACTTTTTGTTAAATATTTAATATGCATATTTTTTAAAATATGAATATTTACGAAAAAACTAGTTAAATAGCAATTATTTATATAAAATTGTTATACTTATGTACACTTTATATACTATAAAATGAATATATACATATCTATTGAGCTATGACCTATCGGTCATTTATACAAATTTACAGCTATAAATTTAGAAAATTATATCAAATTTTATTCTTCTTGTTTTAATCTCATTTTACATTATCTACTACCTATTCTATACTTATTTACCTTTTTAATCAAAAATTGTTGCTTATTTCTTTACTCTATTGTCCATATCTATAAATCTATGTATTCATAACTATATGTGTGTGTTCACAAACTGGTTTGTGGGCGAAATTCGCCAAACGCAGCTTGAAGAACTTCAACAA
>NW_017537033.1:168563-171844 GCF_001853355.1 Bactrocera latifrons | reverse complement strand
TAATTAGGGAAAAATTATTTTTTATTGCTAATAATAATACAATGATTGCGAATTATTAAATTTAAATAATAATATATTTCTTCTTTTTAAAAAAAATTTTATTACGCAGTTAGAAACGGTATAGAAATTTAGTGCTTTTGTTAGCAAAATTTCCACAAATTTTTGGGGTTCTCATAGCAAAACATTTACAATTTCTTTTTCACTCACATAACCTCAAATTTACAGTGTATCAAATTGCAGCTATAAGAAAGTACAATACCTAAATGATCACCGTTGATATGTAGAGGACAGTGTTTTTCGACAGGTTTTTGTTTACCTTGGAACAGCATGAAGCACTGCATGATGTAAAGGTCCTTGACTGAATTTAGCCGTTGCCGAGTCGTTTCGCTACGGACATGCAGCTTCAACAATTGTTTCTAATTAGAATTACCACTTTCTCTTCATGATTTCATACTGTCGTTTTATTTCAAATTCATTATTGTAGCATGACGTGCAAGTATGTATCTGGGAAAATTTATTTTCTAGTCTTGGGAAATCCCTGCAGTTAACCTCATGATGTCGGTACAGAAACGAACGGCAGAGCAACGGTGGACCATTTTATAATAGTTATTATCAACAGGTATGCAAGCACCTTCATAACCTTAAGAACTACTGATCATTTACGGTCTACAAGAACATAAATCATAAGTTGTCGATTCTCATATCTAAGGATTCTCATATGAGAACTTTGAATAATCATTCAATTAATGTGGTGACAATAAATAAATATTTGAAGCATTCAAAGCTCATGAAAAGCTATGAAAGACGTGAAAGCCACGATTCCGCTGAAACATTCTGGAATGTACTTTCGATTTTTGTTTCAATTCAAACTGATCACATTTTGAATGCTGGAGAAGAACAAGATYTCTGCAGTCGTCTAATAGATGTGAATCTTACTGCAATATAATTTGCAAAGTTATAAGCTCTCTTTTGTGGATCAGAAATCAAGGTGACTTACTGAGRTTCGGTYAGGTCAGGTTTGATGACTTGCTAAYAGATCGCACTTGGACTGCTATGTGACCTGCAACCTTTTGAAACCATTTGTGAAGCCATAAATGAGTGCTGCTAGATCATAAAGTCATTAAAGAGTAAACAARTATCAAAAGGATAGCTCAAACTATCCAAGGTCGTCAATCATCCATTTCGTATTGAAGACAACTGTCCTTATCACCTGAACATAGTATATAAAATTTACCAAAAAATATTTAATACCTAGCAGGAAATGTGGAAGAGGCTATAAAACATATTTATAAATGCTCAGCGTGACTATTCGAGTCCATGTCTGTTTAGCTAGCCGTTGGCCTGTATATACCTGACCTATTCCCTCAGTTTATGAGATATTCATCTGAAATTCCGCGTACATTTTTTCCTCCCCAAAGTACCTACTTATTTGCAGGAGCAGTCGATATCAGACAAATATAGCAGAGAGCTGCCATACAAACTGACCAATCAAGCTCAAGACCTTGTATAGAAAACATTTTTGTTTGACAAGATATCTTCACGAAATTTATCATGGAATGGTATCTAAGGAAACGGTATAGTAGCTAAAAAAATTGTTCTGTTCGAACCACTATAGGATATAGCTGGCATACAAACTGACTGATCAAGCTCAAAACCTTGTATGAAAACTTTTTAATTWGAAGAGATATCGTCATAGGATTTGGCACGAATTATGCCTTTGGGCAACTGTATAATATCTGATATCTTCAAAAAATTTAGCAGGAATTTTCGCAAAAGGCAAGTCTATAATATCTATTTAAATTTTTCGAATCGGACTACAATAACATACAGCTKCGGCACAAACTAACGGCTTTTCTAAGTTTTGAATATTATTTTCGGTACAACGCAAGCACTTGCTACTTTGACGCCTACTTCCCTTAAATTTCAACAATGTACGGATGCTTTTTATGACACGTGGTGAAGTCTCCTATTTACCTAACATACAAAAACTCGGTTTTGCATTCACAAAAAAAAAAAAAAAAAAGTCTTATCAAAAATTAACTATGTGATATCGGCACTTCACTCTATTTTGAAGCACAACGCAAATATGTATTTTCACATTTGTCTGCTTTTTGCTGCAACTATTCCCACAGCACAAGTGTTTTTGAGTTATTACTCAATCAATTTGCGCATTCAGCACTTTGCATTCATAAATGGAAATTATACTGAGAAAGCAAAAAAAAAAAAAAAAACACCGTTAAACTGTATTACTTAATTATTTTATTTTGCCCGTGCAAACCAATTGAATAAATAGAAATGAAAGAGAAAAAAGTGCAAACTACGAAGCTTGTTTAATATTGAATTAACTCACAAAAGCAGCAGGAAAAAGCGATACAGCTGCTCGTATATACATATGTACACATGAAAGTTTAGGGTATGCAACAGGTATGGTTAAGTAAGCCTCATTGCCGTTTAAACGCTGCTGTACCCGCCGTGGGCACACACAGCTTAACTAARCATGATTGCTTTGATTATTTGTGTTTTTCATTGCCTCACGCTTSACTAAGAACGGCGCGCAGTTTTACATTTCAATAACTACATATACACATGCTATATATGCATGTTTATATTTCCACACATATTTAGTTGACATTGTCATATCCATTGGAACGACTAAAAACAAGCAAGTAACGAAAAACCGCTGGCAAAAGGCACGTGTCACGCAGCGCATGATGCGAGCGGGCGAAATAAAAATTACTAAATTGAAAGGTGGCATGAAAGTAGCGCGGAATATAAACAAACAAAAAAAATAAAATTGTTAGTAAATTTTTTTAGAAAAAATGAAAATTTAAATATTTGCAAATGGCATTTTCTAATTAGTTGCACAATGGCGGTATAAGGTAAGCGTATGGTATAAGCAAAGTTTCACGGTTTGTAACTAATCTAACGATAAAGGGCGCACATTTCTCAAAAGAAAAGTTAATTAGCAAATGAGTTTACGGGCAATAAATTTTCGAAAATTRAAAAAGAAAACATGCAGATAAGAATTGTAACGATTTTAATAACTTATAATAATAATGAATAAGAGGAGTGGTGTAAAAAATATAAATATAAAAGATTTCTTAAAATAGCTTTGAACGGTTAGTTTGTATGGCGGCCGATCACGTCCGATCGGGAGAGTTTCTTCGGAGATTGTACCATTGTCTTAAATAATAACACATGCCAAATTTCATGAAAATATCTCGTCTAATCAAAAAAATTCCCATACAAACACTTGATTTCAATAGTACAGTTTGTATGGT
>NW_017537033.1:163674-168018 GCF_001853355.1 Bactrocera latifrons | reverse complement strand
AAGTACCATGTATACCCTGTGCAGAATACAATATCTCCCAAATGAGGATCCACTCGCGTGGTTTTTATACCAAATATTTATATAGCCGGATATGTAAGATATATATTATAAAATAAAGTGGGCACGTATGAGTATACTTAGGCGTAATGTAATATTGGTGATACTTGAAATAGGAGCGCAGCTTACCCGAAAATGTTCTGCAGACACTCTGGGATAGTATTTTCGTGAAAAATCTGAGAGTGCCTAATACTCTAATTTAMGCTTTTTAATTTTTCAACATAATAACCCATACAAGCTGATTGCGCTTAATCAAAGTTAATCAAGGAGCATATATACTGATTTCATACGAAAATTTTCAAACACATTTATTTAGTACGAATTCTTTAATTATTTTCAATTAAAATTAGTTTTTCTGTGACGAGACAAGGAAGAGAAATATCTAACATTCACACACATAACGCTTGTATTAATGTATCTATAAAAGACTAAAAAGCATTAGTAGACAGTGAGTGGGCTTATTCCTAGAATAAATTAGCAAAGCAGGCAGTGTAGTAAAAAGATGATGAGCAGCAGTCAGAGGCTTGGACAAAGGCACAAAGGTGAGGAAAATGAAAAAATAAACGTCTAAAGTAGTAATATAAAGTTAATATTCGTGAATATGTAGCTAAAGAATAATCCGCATAGAAATAAAGTGTCTCGCAGCTTACATTTGAGACCATCATARTTATGATTCATTGTTTTGGTTTATAAGAAACCACTTATCCAACGCGTCACCAGTAGGCAGTGACGTGCATCCTATGTAGGCGTTATCGAAGGCACTCAAGTGGCTTAGCGCGGCAGAGACGTGAAGATTTTATATGGTCCTCTAAATATACATATTGATATGTGCATTTGAGAATAAGCAGTTATCGCCGTATAGTTTAAAGCCTTCTTATTGGGCTAGGGCAGTTTCAACAGCTGATATTCGAGCACCAATATTCATACTCATGGGAACTCATGGCTTGCAAAATTTGCTGTCTCAGCATTTTGCTCAGTTATGACCACGCGTGTGGGAGTTTCCAATATGTGATTGTAATTTTAGTGAAAAATAATAATATATATATTTTAATATATATTTCTCTATATTCTATATATTTATAAATACATAGTATGTAAGTATATGAGAGCTTGTATTTATACTTCGACAAAAATTTTTGTTTAAATGGTGTTTTTTTTTGGGGGCGGTATATAATTAATTTTTTTTTTAATCTATTTTAATTTACAGATGAAAACTAATATACCAGTACATAAATGGCTGTCTTGCAAGAAATGATGCTCAGCTTGGAGATCTCAAATTGCATTTAATTGGCTCACTGACTTATACTTAATGGCATCAAGCTGAATGGCATTTTAACTACCAGGGTTTTTAGATAAAGCCTTCTCAAAAACGTTCTATGAATGCACGAKCTTGAATTGACAGTATCGATAGAAAGTGTGTCGAACTAACCACAATTTTTTTTAAATTTATTTATAGAGATATGGCAACCGTGTGATATGTGAAAATAAAAAAATCTATTTACTTAACTTATTTATAGAAATATGGAAACTCTGTGATATAAATAAACTGAATTTTTTATATGAAACTTTCCATTCTTGTTAAATTTGAAACATGTGGCACCTCCAACTGTTTCTTTGCATTTACTTTTTTATAAAAATAAACGAAACTTCGAAGTGCCCTAAATTGCATAATTGAATCGCTTAATTTTCATTTTTATGAAGCTAGAAAAATATAATATTATTTTGTCAATCATTAAACATGTGGCAACACCATATTTTTTTTAACCACATAATATTCTGCATATTGAATTATTTTATTTTTATTTTTAAAGTGAAAAAAAAACATATATTACCTTAAATTTGAAACATGTGGCAACTTCAGATATTTTTTTGGATTTACTCTTTTATACAAATAAACGAAACTTCGAAGATTTCTAAATTATATAATTGAATTGCTTAATTTTCCTTTAAAAGAAGCGAAAGAAGTTTTATTTAGTTAAATTTGAAGCACGTGGCAACTCCATGTTGTTTAACGACAAAATATTCTGTATACTAAACTATTTTATTTTCATTTTTGAAGTGAAAATTTTAGATTTTACATTTTTAAAGTGATCGGTGGAAACTCCATTTTTTTATTTTTTTAAGGAGATATTATTTTGCTTATTGAATCGCTTCACTTTAATTTTTAAAGCGAAAGAAAGAAATTATTATGTTATATTGGAACTGTCTCTTATACACATCTAGATGTGTATAAGAGACAGGTGATCGGTGGAAACTCCATTTTTTTATTTTTTTAAGGAGATATTATTTTGCTTATTGAATCGCTTCACTTTAATTTTTAAAGCGAAAGAAAGAAATTATTATGTTATATTKGAAACATATGGCAACTCCAATATTTTTTGTTTTTGAATGACATAATATTTTGTACTATTATTGAATTACTTTATTTTCATTTTGAATGAAGTGAAAAAATATTTTGTTAAATTTGTAACATGTGGCAACTCTAAAAGAAGTTTAATATTTGTAAATAACATTTTATTTTATAAGTAGCTGCATTTTGATTTTAAATAAATAAAAAATATATATTTAGAAAAATTTTAAAAAGGTGGCAACTCCTTGAATGGATTAATATTATGTATATTGTATTTCTTCATTTTCATTTTAAATGCAGTGCAACTTTTTTCAGGTATTAAATTTTAAAATTGTGGCAACGTCAAAAAATTTTCTTTTTAAACATACAAATACTCGTACATACATATGTACATATCAAAAATGATACATATGTATGTATAATATGTGCGAGAAACCTATTAGAAAGATTTTCATTAGCCCTATCGCTTTCATATGGTAAATTTGCAGAGCATAGTTCTTGTCAAATTTTTGAGAATTCATATCTTTTTATCCGTAATTTTTGCAGAAACATAATAGYACAGTTTGCACAAAAAGCCTCATATTTTATTATTGATTTTTAAGTCAATACAATGGAATGGTGGTATTATTAGCGAATTTTTCTATGCGCTAACGGATTTTTAAAATTCYTCAATACTCTTGTCCGTCTAATTTTTTTAAAATTGATGGCATTAGCCATGTTTCGTTACCGTTAACTCTTCTGTTTTCTCTGCTTAAAATTCAAGAAATCTCACCGCACCTATTTTTACTTTATAAATCAGGGGACTCTCTATCTACAGACACTTATGTATAATTACATATAACGACATACTTTTTTTTCAAATATATATGTACATATGTATATGTAAATAAATATCTGCATGCATATGTGGCGCTTCATGCTGACTMATGTTTTCGGAAACCGATCACAGCCATCACAGCGCTTGACTTTCACCACACTACCGGCTTAGGTGTYTGTGCATCAGCAATATTTTCAGCTGAATTGGCGCTGATGCTGTGGTTTGGGAAATTAAAAATTACAAAATTTTGCTCATCATCAGCAGTAACATGATGACGAAAAGCTTTTAGGGAAAATATTAACAATGAGTTTGCGGCATATTCTTATTTGTGCAAGTGAAGTCTACCACAGCGTGCATCAGTGGCCGAAAATGAGTGTCAAATCACAGTTAATTATTGGCCAGGGGCAACTGCGCAGCGCTAATAGCGCTTACGAAAGCCAAACGCATGAATTATGATAGAAAAGAATTTTTGGTGAAAAAAAAAAAATAAAATAAAAATAAAATAAAATAAAAAAAAATAAAAATAAACAATTTTAAAGAATTTTAAAGAATTATTTCACACTAGTGTCTTCTTTACGCATTGTTTAATTTACATATTTGAATACGGYGAACAATGTAAAGGTCATTGCGCGCTGTGAAAGACTTCATAATATTGCTGAACCGCTAGCTAGCCGATGTAATGAAACGCATACAGTTAGTTAGCATAACAAAGCTGAGAATTCTGAGCCATTAAATTAAAATAACTGAAAAATTCTACGAAGAACAGCTGCCGAAATTGGCGCTGCGAAAATTCCAAAAAAGTAACGTCAGCGTTATTGTAAAATTGCAAAAATAAATTCTTTACAGCTACAGTGAACACACACACCGCACGCCGCTTTGCATCCGCTGTTTACTCAATCAGCTTCAACATTTTGAGCGCCTGCACTCAGCAGCCACATACTCGCCTTATACTCGTAAGCACTGATCTCAGCGCGTTTGCTTGCATCTTARCCGCTGGTTTGTTGTTTGCTGCTGATTTCTTGTTTGGCCAGCACGTGGTGCAACCGCTCGATGGACAGCGCGCTTTTGGTCGCACAAACTTTCCAAACCACATTCTTCGCCCAGCTTATTTATGGGCGTG
>NW_017537033.1:153836-162669 GCF_001853355.1 Bactrocera latifrons | reverse complement strand
TAAGATGATTCCAACTCGCTGTCTACTATATTTCGCACCGCTTATATACATATTGGAGAATATGCAGTCAGAATATCTCAAATAGTAACGAGTTTGACTTTGTCAAGTCCAAGTAGTTCGGAGACCGCTTACGGTTCACTTTTAGTCAGAAGAAACTCACAGTCGCACAAGTTCTGGTTTTAAACCTACCTACTTCACTAGCGGACCATATATCCAGAAAGAGGTCCACAGATCCAATAAGAGCACATCCGACAACCAACTCTCTTCCAAAAGGCTGACATTGGTGTAAGGATGCGCTTCTTAGCAAACTCAACGGCAACTCCGGCGACTCCGCTTTGACAAGTTATACAGACAATTCTAATATGGAAAAGGCTTGAGAATGTTGCTTACGATGTTATGTAGACCTTGACTAGTTTTGAGTGCTCAGTCAGCGAGCGCAAATCCAGTATAGCCGCTCGACTAGCGGAGTGTATGCACAACTCTTTGAAGAAGACTGCATTTTGTACTAGTACTACTACACTACCTTGATCGCAGCCATTTCCRCTTGAGAGTTGTTACAGTGGTATTTTAACTTAGAACTAGAGTTGATAAAGAGCTACCGATAGAAGACGCCGACTTCTAACTTCTAACCAACCGTGAAAAGGCTCCATGATGATCATAGTGTATTCCACACTTTTGAAGATCTATCGTTTTGCTTCAAAAACCCGAAGCTATAAAGTGCTAATGAAGTAATACTTAGACCAGTGGCCTTGTGGAAGAGACATGAGATGGGAGTATAATAGGTTATAATAGGTGAAGTTATACTTAGACCAGTGGTCTTGTGGAAGAGACATGAGATGGGAGTATAATAGGTTTAGTGGATTAAGGTCCCGCACACCGCCTTTGGATACTATAAAAAAGTGATAATGTGTTCATATTTCCGAAAACTTTCTTGTCGAGTTGTTTGCGCGCCACATTTTGACACTGCAATGCGTGCTTTGCATTTTTATAATGAAGCTAGCGCCTCCCTAACAACACCAAGTGCCGGCAGCGGCCTTCCAAGCCACACAGTTTGCTTTTCCTACTGGCTCACTTGTAGGTAAGCTGCTTTGATTCAATTTCTTGAGCATCGATCGCGGCGATCGCCGATTAGCAGAACAAGTTTGTTTATGCCTGGGAATATTTCTTTCATGGGAGCGTTTTTTCTTGCTACATCAGTGTTGTTTTTGCTATTGCGCTTGTGACATTTAAATCTAATGTTTTGCTATTGTTGTTTTCTATTGGAAGCAATACAATTGTTGTGAAACTTATGTGTTGTTATTGTTGAGAGCGTATGCCTGAATTTGGGTGTTCGATACAGTCGCTGTTGTCGCAAGCTTACATATTGTTGCCGTTGTTATTGTAGGTAGGTGATTATTTCAAATGAGGCTTGGTGTAGTGTTATTATATGCATTGTTGTTGTTGTTATTTGCCTTTGTGTATATGTTTGAACTTATTTATTATTGCACCTACAATGTGTTGTTGTGAGCCGGTTCACCACTTTGTATTTGTAATAGCTGTTTAACGCGCATTTGTTTTTATTATTTGGGTGTTGTTGTAGCTGATATACATATATTTACGCTTGAGCAGTATATTAGCTTGCTGTTATTGATTTTGTTTTTGTGGTGTTTAGTGAATATATTAAATATTTGTATTGATTGTTTTTATTGTTAGGCGCTTTTAAATTTTTACGAACTTTTTATACATTTGATTGCCAAYGGTTGTCAACAACGCTTACAAAACCAAAAGTAAAGAGGATGAGCCGAATTCAAATGCAATATTCATATGTAAATTTGGTTTTCGAAAATGCTCCAACCGCCAGCAGCCACGCCGCGCGGCCCGTTCTCACAAATTTCGACAAGTTCGTTGCTTTAGTCTTCGGTGCCGCTTCGACGCGTCTGGCAGACGTTTAATGACGCTCATTTGCTGAATTAACTTAAAAGCTTAAAAACACATTTTGACAAGAAAATAGTTCAATTATAATTGAAAGCAAGTAAGCGACCGGAAATAAATAGCTTAGAACGACGCAACGCAAAACCACAAAAAAGAAAATATGAAAGTACTGGAACGTCATTAAGTGTGCTAACAGCAGCTATTCTTCAAAGCGTAGACAAAAAGCAGCGTAGCAGGAATACACAACAAAAGCGACAACTAATTAAGCCACACAATCTAATCAGCAAAGCCGACATTGCGCATTAAACTAARCAAGCAGGAACGCGCCACCGCCGTCTTACAACGCATTAACTCTCTACCAYTCCGCGCTCACCGCKGCGCCACGCGCGTAATATTCTCATTAAAAAAATGTGCAAAACGCCGAGTTCACGTCTGCTGCTGCGACTCATAATCGATGTTGTGATTTTAATTGCGCTCTGCTGCGTCGCGCTCATTGCGCTGCCCAAACTATTGCCCACCACACGCCGCGGCTTCTTCTGCAGCGACGTAACGCTGCGCTACCCTTACACCGCGTCGCTRCTTAGTCGCGTACACATTACCATTGCGGTGATCGCCTTACCCGCCGCCATTATGTTGGTGGTGGAGATGTTGTGGGCGGCGTTGCGCGCTTCACGCAAAACCGAGACGACCGCACGTACGAAGMGCGCTGGTGTGCAGCAATTTGTATTCGTTGGCGTCAATATACCGACCTTCGTGAGCGAGTGCTACAAGATTGTTGGCATCTATTTCTTTGGTTTGGCGCTCGTGCTGATAGCTGCGCGCGCTACGAAAAACTTAGTTGGACGCTTGCGCCCTTATTTCTTYGACGTCTGCCAGCCGCAGTTGTTGGAGACGCTGGGCGGTGGTTTAGCTTGTGAGCGSCTTGACACGCCGTATGCGCAAAATGTCACCAGGGGTTATATTGAGGATTATGAGTGCTACGAGTTGGCCGCCTCAGCGGAGTTGTTGTCCATGGCGCGTCAATCCTTTCCCAGCAGCTATACAGCAACGGTCTTTTACGCCATGTGCTTCATTGTGTTTTATCTGCAGGCGCGCTTGGCGCCGCGCGCGTTGTTAGTGTTGAGAACTTTGTTGCAATTCGGTTTGCTGATTTTGGCCGCGCTGGTCGCAATCGAGCGCTTCTATACGCACCAGAATCATGCGACCGACTTATTGGCGGGTGCGGKTTTGGGCTCCTTTGTGGCAGCCTTTACCACAGTAGCCGTGGCAGATGTATTCAAGAGTTTACCTGTGAAGAAACGCAAGACACGCGACGATGCCACGCGCATTTACGGATACTATGGTGTTAATCGCATTGCGAAATATTATTGATGGTGGATTTAGGTTCATTGATGTTTTGTTAATTTAATAAGGGCTATGGAAATTGTTTTAAAATATTTAACTTTTATTTTAAGAATTTTGTATTTTTGCAGTCAATAAAAATATTGAAATATACCAAAACTTTTTTCGTTTAATTTATAATATTAAGGAAAAATATGTGGCTCAAATATAAGAAATTTATGGAAATTGAATTTTCGAAATCACCAATTGAAATAATGAAATTTAACATTATGGCTTCAAACGCACAGTAAGAGAAATATGAAATCGTAGAATAAATAATTTAGCTCTAAAATAAGTCCAKTTTCGAAAAATTATTTCCGAAATTATGAAAAATTATAGCACACAGTCGGACAAGAAGCATAATTTTTTAACAAAAGTTTTGAACAAAAAGATAGTTTAATTATTTCAAAATAGGTTGAAACAAAATATGGTGAAAAAATACTGAATGCACAGTGGTTTAAAATATAAAATTTTTCAACAAAAAAAAATGTATTTTCTTTATTTTATGAAAGGCTTAAACTATTTCARAAAACCGAAATTGGAATACGGTGGAAAATTCTGCATGCACAGTGGGTTGAACTATACAATTTTTTGCCAAAAAWTGTCAAGTATTTATTACAGTGGAACAAATTTATAAATTTTATGCAAAAAAATCTTTGGTTTRAATACAAGGAAAAATTATTTCCAAAGATAWAATAAATGAAATAAAGATAATAAATAAAAGAACAGTGGGGCAAAATATATTTTTTATGAAATAAAATTTTTTTTAACAATTTTTATGAAAAAATATCAGTTGGAAGTATTGTGAGATAATAAATAAAGGCACAGTGGGGCAAAATATAAAAATGTTAGTGAAATTTAAAATTTGTTTGAAAAATTTGTGAAGTTATTTACGAAGAAATAATAATTGAAATAATTGAGAGGTAATAAATTAAAGCACTGTGGGACAAAATTTAAAACTCTTTGTGAATTTTAAAAATAATTTTTGAAAATTTGGTGAAGTTTTTTATGAAAAAATAATAATGGAAAATATTGTGAAATAGTAAATCAAAGCACAGTGGGACAAAATATTAACTTTTTTATAAAATTTGCAACTTTTTGTTTTGAAAATGTGGTGAAGTTATTTATAAAAAATTAATAATTGAAAATATTTTGGTATAATAAATTAAGGAACAATGGGACAAACTATATTTTTTTTAGTTAAATTTAAAGTTTTTGTATTAAGCAAATATTTTTTTTTAATTTTTATTTAAAAAAATGCTTTGTAATTTATTTAACTTTAATAAAATTGTTGGGTATTTTCCAGAAGTTTTTAGTTTCTAACTGGCAATATTTAATATATCCGATTTGTCACGGAACTGTTCAAAAATGTGTGTATGTATGTAAGCAAAGAAAACCGCAAGCAAATAGTTGAAAGCTTAATCAACAAGCGTACGTCTTAAAAGCTTTGCTATAAGTAGCAACGTTTATCGCTTCTATAGAATAAGAACCTAAAGCTTACATTCCACAAGCTTCCRAACGATCAGTTGTAGTTCTGAAGAAATTAAACAGAATTAAATTAATCAAGCCCYAAAGCAAATGAGCGTTACATAAGCAATTAAATACACATACAAGTATGTATTTCATATGTGACCACCGCTCTTCCCTCAAAACAATATCGGTAAATATGACTGCTTATGTCCGAGTGTGTCGCGAGTAAAACCGGTTAAGCAGCAGAAACTAYGAATGCATTAAAAAAGCAGCTAACCAGCAGCTTGGCTACAAGAAGTCACAACTATTTGCAACAACAGCAACAAAAAAAGTACAAAAATTTTGTTAGTCAACGCGTAGGTTGTTAATGGACCCTCACTGCCTGGGTGTTGACAAGCGTTCGCACGCCTTTCGGGGTCGAGGCATGCACAACGCCGGCTGGGCAGCTTTTGTAAAAGGCTTGTATGCATAAGTGGCTGCTTGTAGGCACTTGTTGCTGATCTTTTGAATGACCCGCCGTCGGCCACACATAACACACATGCARACACACATTTGTGTACAGCGCCGGCGCATCACTCATTGCAGCGACAGCGCCAATCAACGCCAGATARAAGGAAGTACAATGTCAGCCACTGCGAAATTGCGGAGTTATGAGGGTGTAACTTAAGCAACGGCAGTCTTAATTTTTTTATTGTTATTTCTCATTTTTTTATTATTCAAGTCGCGCTACGGAAGTCGGTAAACAATACTACTAACGTGCATGCGATTTGGCGCCGTTGCAAAATTAATATTCTCAATGCATTATTTTATTCCGACTTGATGGCAGTGAAGACAGCTCACTTACAAGCGTTGCGCACAACTCATTTTGGCGCGCTTCAGCAAAGCGCATGTAATTGCCTTGCACCGGCGTGCGTCTCACTGAACGTTGCGTTACATGCAACCAGTGACGTAGTTTACCGGTTTAGGCGTTGTTAAGCAAATGAAACTTGACGAACGTCATTTCTGTTAGGTTTTTGATTTTGCTTTGGCTTAGTAATAGTTTGAATGCCTCTTTCGCTATGCACTCGTGGCTTCTGATGTGAGCTTAATGAGCAGATCACATAGTCAATTGAAATCTCGACAATTTAGGCGTCTGATTGGGTACAACAASAAAATATAAGTTGGACATAAAAAGCAAATGGGGAGTTGAGTCCGAAGAGTATGCAAGCTTTTATTCACACATTCTCTCGTATAGTAGCGAGAAGCTAAAATACAAAGAATTTAATTTTATTGTTTTTTAGTAAAGTAATAAATAAAATTCAGAATAAAAACGAAAATTGATTTTTTATCAAAAAATTTTCGGTGAAAAAATCGAAAATGGAATTTTCGAAAGAGAATTCTAAAATAAAAAAAAATCGAAAATCGAATTTAAAAAAAATACAAAAATCGAATTTTGAACAAAAATTTCGAAAATTATTATATTCAAAAACAAATCGGAAACCGAATGTCTGAAAAAATAAAAAACAAACTCGGACCAGATATTGAAAATTAAAAAAAAAACTGACTTCGAAAAAATAAGAGAGTTTTGTACAATAAAAGATTTAAAAAAAAATTTGGTAAGAACTCATGCAAATTTTGAAAGTTATTTTGTTCGAAAACCGAATTTTCGAAAAAAAAATTAATGAAAGTAAAGCAACTTTTGACTAAAAAATCAGTAAGTATATACATTTATCAGCGAAAAAATCGATTCTAATTGCAAAAATATATTTAATTGGAACAAATAGCCAACTAAATTTTTAAAAATAAAAATAAAGAAAAATCAATGAAAATTGTTTTTAAATTTTTAACGAAACTTCGAAAACTACAGGAAATTTTTGGCGAAAAAGTCAAYGAAAATTGTTAAACAATAATTGCATCCGAAAAAATCGAAAATCGGACTTTTGAAAAATTTTAAATTGTAAAAAAATATTTTATTTGAAAGAAATCGAAAATCTTATTTTCGAAATCAAAAATGATAATTTAGGCATAAAATTCAATTAAAATTGTATACAAATATTTTGTTTCACTTTTGAAAAATTTATTTTTGAAAAAAAAAAAATCTAAAATTACAAAAAAATGTTATCAAGAATGGAATTTTCGAAAACAAGCAGGCAAAAATTTCGTTGAAGAAATATATTTTATTTGAAAAAAAAAACGAAACCAAAATTTTCGAACAGAATTAAGACTGAAATGATCTTCAGTGACAAAATCAATGAAAAAATGTGTTTCTATTAAAAAATTGGATTTTTTAAAAACAATAAAAAATACGGGGGAAAATCTGAAAATTTGAAATTACTGTAATCGAAAAAAAAAAATCTAAAATTGAAGGCTTCATAACAGCTGAGCAAACTTTGGACAACTAACAGCATTTGTCTGATCGAAAAGTCCTTTTGGTCCAAGGTAAATGATCAAAGGCTTGGGGACCTCTTCACTCTCACTTGTAGGAATTCCAACTGGACACTCTCCGATTGGGATTCGTGCAGTAAGAATGAACATCTTATCGGATCCCGGATGCCTCTGCTGTTTAGGAGGAGATGAGCTCGCATCATTTAGGAGGAGATGAGATCGCATCATCTCACCACTTTCTCCTAGAATGTCCCACTTTTAACACACAAAGGCAAAAGCATATTGGATTTCATATTCTTGGATATTCAGGTGAAGGAAGCGGATATAGAAATAACAAACATGAACAGACTCTTGTGATATTTCTTTGTCGAAAGCTGATATCCATCTACAGGAATTTTCATATGGATTTAGAAAAGAGAGTCTAAGTGCGATTCCCCTACAAAGGCTCATTTAACATGACCTACTCTTTAATTAAGAGAATATCAGTTTTCAATGACTTCAGTAAGGAAATTAGACCAGATTTCGATACAAATGCTGCAGTCTCCTGTTTTTAAAAACAATTTTTTAATATTTCACGCCAGATTTGACGACGTTAAATCCGTTGATTCAAAACAGGAAGGGATAAGTTTTCCAACAACCTTTAAATTATWTAATTTTAAGCAACTTTTTTCAATACTTTAATTGCGGAAATCATGCTTCGCGCTTTCCTACCTAATTTATGTACAAACGCAAGCAAACTTAAAAAAAAAAAAAAAATATGGTTACTAAAAAGCCCAAAAATAAAATAATCAACCATAATCACATTTCAGCGATAAATAATAGCCTGACGATTGAGTAAAATAAAACGGCAAACCAACCACCACAGTACTAATCGAATAACAGACACGCCGCAAGACTAAGGAAAAGCGACGCGCGACATCAATTGCCAGCCAAGGAAAACACGAGGCAGATAAAAATCAGTTAAGCACAACAACAACAATAACGTGAACAAAGAAAGCAATAAAATTTTTGCGATTTTCCAGCAAATTATTGGCCAATAAAATGCTCATTGGSGAGCTGCTGCGTACTTACAGCCGCCAACCGCTTTGTGCACTTGAGCGTGGCAATAAGAGCCGAGGTACAAATAACAACAATAACGCCAATAAAATCGGACTACCAAAAAATTTATGTACAATATAAATAAAATAGCATTGGCGAGAGTCATAAACCGATATGTGGCAGTCGAGCATGAAAAATAAGATCAGCAAAAGCGCCGGAGCTCAGCTTGCAATGAGCGCGCGCAAACAAGCAGGTGCCTGGCGTGTGTGTGCAAGTGCAACTTCATTCATATTTGCATCAATTGCCTACAGCTTAAGTACGTTCTGTTTATTTTTTGTTACAATTTTTTATTATTTCTACGCTGTTAATTATTTTCTGTGTATGTGTGTGTGAGTAAGCGCCTTCGGTGCAAGCGTTTGTGCATGTTTAATTTAAACGAAATGTGAGAAAGTGAGAAGTGCGTGTAATTAATAAGTTGTGTTGCAGTAAATCAGTTAAAAAGCTGTGTTTACTTGGAATAAACTGTTTATCGACTCCATTACTATAAAACGAAGAAGAATTATAAAAGTTAAATACAATAAAATACTTGAAGTAAATGCTTAAAAAAAACTAAAAAAAGTTAAAAAGGATAGAAATTATTTTCCGAAAAATATACCAAAAGTCGAATTTT
>NW_017537033.1:148354-152562 GCF_001853355.1 Bactrocera latifrons | reverse complement strand
GAAAATAATTGCATTATTGGAAAAAAATATTCTTCAACAAATGGCAAAATTACAAAATCTCAGATCGACAGCTCAATAACTAAGAGACTAGTTCGCGTATATGCAGATCAGCTTAATATACCCTTTTCAAGGTATAGCGAAAAAAAAATACACTTCATAGGTTTGGTTTTCAACAATCTAATTAAAATAAATTTTGCTTATTAAATATATTCTTAAACTAGAATTTTCAACAACAGATAACTTTAATCAAAAATGAAATAAACTAAATTAAATTGCAAACCTTCAGCTAATTAAAAATAAAATGACCAATACTTGTATGCATTACTTAACGGCCCAACAATGCCTCGAAAGGAATGTTGAGCCATTGACAAAAATTCTTATAGACCCATTAACTACTCCTCTCCACGGAAATCTTTAGTAAAAGGCGAAAGATCTATTCGACAACAAAAGAGAAGTCAAGGTAACTCTACAAATCGAACACTTAAGGTTATAAGTAAAAAATAACAGAAATAAGATGAGAATTGCAAAGAAGTAGAAACTTGGACAATGTACATAGCTGGACTCTTTTGTCACCCTTATTGTTTTTTGAAGGCGAGCGATTACTTGAAGGGACCTTGCTGCTTGTAATCGGTGGCAAGCGTTGGATTATTCTTCGTAAGACTTCGGAGCTAAGCAATTCGACTTTCCTTTTCGTCAATTCAACAATGACACTCGGTTTCATATGAATATTAATATTATGTTTGGAAATGTGAATTTTATTGTTTATATGTTTATATAGTACGCAAATATATATTCGATGTCAGTATCCATATTATAATGGAAATGGTTGCAAGTGAGCTAATCAAATATAGAAGGTAAATTGTAAGTTCCCCTGGTTGACACATAAATGGCTATCCTAGAATTAAGTCCATATGATTTTTAGTTAKCCCTAACCTTCAAAAGGGGCGTGTATAAATATAACAGCCGTCGCATCATTAGTTTATSAATTATAACATTTTGAGACAAGCAGCTTCGGATATAGAAAAAAATGTATAAAAGTGAGTTTCGAGCATTGMTAAAATATAGCTTTTTGAAGGGAAAAACACAGGTGAAGCAGAAACTTGATGAGATTCCGGACACTGCTCTATAWTGAAATCAAGCACCAAKGATTGGTATGCCAAGTTTAGACATGGTGAAATAAGCACCGAAGACGAYGAACRCCCAAAAGWTGTTGTTATCRACGAAAACACAAAAAAAAGTGCACATTTTTGATGACCGTAAAGTGAAGTTGTTTGAGATAGCAAGCACTCCAGAGATATCAATTGAACGTATACATCATATAATGCACGAATATTTGGATCACTCGCTTTTGACCGAAAAACAATGACGAGTTGATGATGCAGAGCAGTGTTTGGAGATGTGTAAGCCTCATTTTTGCATCAATATGCCACAATGTGTGATGGCTTCATCATTTCACTAAGCCAATGCAGCGTGTCACAAGTCAGTGAATATGACGTCAAGCAGCCATGAATTGTGCTTCGAATTGCTTTTGCATCCACCGCATTCTCCAGATCTGATCCACAGCGACTATTTACTTTCCTCAGATATCAAAAGAATGCCCGTTGTGAAGAAATTTTCATCGAATGCTGAACAATTTTTTCAGAGTTTCTTCAATATGGAGTTTTTAACAACCTTACTATTCCACACTTTRGTTAAGCAGCAAAACATTTGTGACTCATTGCTGTTCTATGAKCTTGATTCGCCTCTCTTTTTACACAAATATTAGCTAAACAGATCTCTAACTTGATCTTTATTCTAGTGTTTTTCTTCACCTAAAGTAAACCCCCGTAGGTTAAGTATATAGTACAAAAAAATTCCCCGCTATCAGCACTTTATCGTTATATTATCTTAGCTTAAGGAATGTATAAGTTCATGAGAATTTTTTTCGAAATTTCTTTTTGTTCAATCTGTAACGCAGCGCAGTTGTCACGCCTTTTGCACTTCTCAACACCATGAGACATTATTAAAATTACAGTTGACTTTTTTATGTAATATCCGAGTGTCATAGTTGCTATTTATAATTTTCACATGCTTCTATTAAGTATTTTATATTTTCCGACGTCATCTTCGCAGCAACAACAACCACAACGGCAACTAACAGCTAGCGCGATCGTCATAGCTAACATACAGACTTACAATATACTTATGTACAGTTGTAACAGCATATATTAATTCAATAAAGCTACACTTATTCATTCAATTTGAGGTCGAGTTCAGTTTTTTAATCTAATTAACCAAACGGCTCACGCTCCCCATTTGGCTTTTGCTATGAATGAACACAGCATGTGAGCGTTGTTAAACAATACTGCTGCTCGCACCCAAATGCCCATTTTTTCTGTAGAAGACACACTCAGTCTGCCAGCGCTAGCCAAGAAGACAGTAGCGCAACAAAGTATATCTGTATATATGTTCGTATGCGCGCTTGTTTAGCGCTCTAGCCTAGTCACCCATTGACATTGGCGCGTATGTACGCTCATCTACTCATATTACTGTTAGTTCTTCACGCRGTTAGTTGTTTACTAGTTTGACGCTGAGAGCGTATAATGTGTGAGGCACTTACGGTTGTGCGTCGGAATGCAGTTTTGAGAACTTATACGGTTCAAGCGACTTCGGGGGTTCGAGAAACCGAAACATTTCACAAAATACGATCTACGAACATCTGAGCCTTAGAGCAGATTTTCCAAAAATATTTTCAAATATAAAATGAATAAAGCTCTTGAATGGAATTTTGTACCTTTTTGGCTTTAATCGAGTTATTACAGAGGAAGAAGGACAGCGAGAGTTGGTGGTCTTTCAACTTATAATAATATATTTCTTTTGGATGTTAAAATTCAGATATACATACCTATGTATAATATGGATCGTTTTAGTGATATATATGATACAATGTAGCACTATAATCTGCGGATTTTTGATATTGGTGACATTTGTGTCTGATCAAAAGACGATCTTTGTAGGGAACAAAAGATATAAYACTCGGATTGATCGAGAACCTGTGAAGTTATTGTAATTCATGCCAATCGTGCCTGCTCAATAGACGATCTATAACCAGCAAAACATTCAGGTCAGGATAGAGAATCAAATCACTAATATATACATATACGATATCGATAAAATTCCGCCCATAAAAATATTAAAATTTGATAAACGCATATTGCAGACGTCTAATTGTAGARCAAATTTAGAAAGAAAATTTATAAAGCTTTATAGTAGATAAGGTCAGTATTAACAATAAAAAAAAAAACAATGCACAGGAACAATAAGAAAATGTGAGAATTTGGTTGTACGGTATAAGAAAACTTGCACGTAAGAAAATTTGGTCAAAAGCAAGTAATTTGTAAAGTGGGAACAGTTTAAAACATAAATAAGTCGACCGAGTTAAAATTAGTCTAGTTAATTTAGAAGAATTTCCCACAAAGCAGCCATAGTAAGCTGGGAACAGTTATACTATTACTGGGAACAGTTAAATTCCAAAGGCTAGCAGCAGGTAAATTCAAAATACATAAAGAATAAAACCTAAACCAAAATACTGGTTACATAAATTACAAAAATATACTAAAATATTATTTCAAGTATAATTTTTCATCAGTACCAGCGAAAATCACTCCTTAGTAGAAACAGTAAAACCGAAGAAGATGCTTAAATATTATTACGAAGCCATAAAACTATGGAAATAAAAGAGAAATAGGCGTGCGAACTCGAAGTTATTTTCAAAGTAGGAACCGTTTAAATTAATGTAAATCAGTAAATTTTAAAACTCTTTGAATTCGTTTACAATTTGCGAGAAAACCTCCCGACTAAAACTGGGAAGAGTTTTGTTATATTGAGAACAGTTGAAATTTCAAAAACAAACATTAGCTAAGGGCAAAATATAGAAAAAACAGTGCTAAAATCAATGGCTTCTTAACTTCTAAGATAAGAAGTAAAGTCATATTTCAAAAATAGCTTTTCATTAAAATTCAAAGCAACTTTTAAGAAAAAAGCCTAAAATTATATTTCAAAAAAAAAAAAAAAAAAAAAATAAAAAACCTACCACAATCTGAAGACAAAATATGTCAGCAATTTATCGATATGCAAAAATCGTTTAACTTTTAATAAAAACAAAAAAAACTAAAATGCTATTTCAAAAACAACTTTTCATAATCAGCGTCAGCAAGGATCTCTAGCGA
>NW_017537033.1:136162-148342 GCF_001853355.1 Bactrocera latifrons | reverse complement strand
TTTTCATTAAAATTCAAAGCAACTTTTAAGAAAAAAGCAAAAAAAAAAAAAAAAAAAAAAAAAAAAAAAAAAAAAAAAAAAACCTACCATAATCTGAAGCCAAAATATAGAAGGTTAGATAGTAAAATCAAAAATCGTTTAACTTTTAATAAAAACAAAAAAAACTAAAATGCTATTTCAAAAACAACTTTTCATAATCAGCGTCAGCAAGGATCTCTAGCGATCAATAAAACCGCAAAGGGAGCTTGAATATAATTACGCAATCACAAAAAAATTACCATAAACGACAAATAGGTGTGAATTACTTATTTTTTTAAGCTACCCTTGAAGATCAGGGCGATCAGTTGTCATAAATTTTCGTATCAAAACAAACATGCGTCAAAAACAAAGCACACGTGAACAAACGAACGGTGAAAGAGCGTTATTTACGGAAAAAGAGAGCGGTATGCGAGGCCAACAAGGGCATGAGAACGCATTACTTGTAATGAACAAATGTGCGACAAAGTGTGGGTGTACAGCGAGGGGGTGAGTTTGTCCAGTGCGGCTGGCGGCAAGTGGTGCGTTTATCAAGTGCGGCTGGCGGCAGGTGTCTGTTATTAGCGCCATACGCTGATGGCGCGTCTATTTGGCGCGTCTATTTGGCGCTTGCTGTTGCGAAAATTGGACGGCTACTGTTAGGCCGTGACTTTGGCATTTGCTTTCAATTTCATTGCTCGTTTGCTTTACGCTTCGGTTAAGGCTTTCCTACAATAGTGGGAATTTATAGCCGGTTATTAGTCATGTTTGCCAGTTTAGTTCTATTAACTGCGTTATGATTACTCATTACGTTTATACAAATAGTTATCTGTGTCTGTCATTTTATTATTTTCAACACGTACATTGCATGAATTGCATATTGTCTTTATCGTTTTTCGCTTTATAAATGTTTGTTAAAATTTAGCACATTTTCATACGAGCGTATGCAGCACTTGTTCAGCGCGTCGCTTTTGTTTACAATCACGGGTAATCATATTTTGCGATATTTGCATTACGTTGTAGTTGTTTTTCGCCACTGGCGGTGGCTCGCAATTATCTTATCAAGCAAACTAGATTTGTAGACGAAGGCGCTTGACGCGAAAGCATAAGATCTCGGTTCCTGCAGTCAAAAATTACTGTCGTACACTCGTTTAGTATACGCGACTGAGGATTAGAGCGACGCGCTTTGCCAGGCGATAGCCAGCGCGACAGACGAACGCGCAAAGTCACGATATATCCGTAGTACCCTTGTACTTTAAGATCGCAGCGCTAGCCTGCGCGCGCTCGTAAAGAGCGCAATCAGAGATTTTTATATAGACAATGAAACTTAAGCGAGCGGTTGTAATCAACGAATCCGGGTTAATCAAGCAACAGTTAAGTTAACTTCACGATCAGCGCAGAGCGCGCGCAAATTGTTGGAAAAAGTTCTACACACACTAGCGCGGCGTGGAGAGCCAAAGAGCGTAGCGCAAGCATACAGCTAAGCACTAACTGTCAACAGTCAAAGTTTGCTCAGTTTTTGTTATTAACGCGTTTGTCATTGTTGTTGCGTTTTATTACTACTGCGAGCGTCGCCATATAATGGTTATGTTTCTGAAATAAATTAGTTGAAAAGAAGGCAAGCGTGCTCAGTCACATACGATCCTACGACGCGCATCGCTGAACGCGGAAAGCTTGCGCGCAGTGCACGAACGAAACGAAAGCAAAAAAAAATTATTAAAAAAAATATATTTGGGCAACAAATTGCAGCAATTGACAGAATAAAAAACAGAATTAATTTTAACATTTACAGTAACAATTAAAGCTCACTAAAAAGCTACGCGCTACTAAAAGTCGCGTAAAAAAGCGTAAAAATCCAACTAGCGGAGCTACAATACATGAGCGCCATGAAAGACAATAGACTCACCACGGCCGATCGCCGTTTCCTGCGCAGTCTACTGACCGATCTAATCATTTTCATTGTGCTCGGCATACCGATCCTCATATGCGAGTTTGTGCTAGAACCTTTTCGTCGCGGCTTCTTCTGTGACGACGAGTCGATACGTTATCCTTTTCGTCCAAACACGATAACCACAGTCCTCCTCGGTGTAATTGTTGTGGCAGTGCCAGCGTTAATAATGCTTTTAGTCGAATTAACGCTCTTCTATCGTTGCGATCGCATACGCGAAACGGTGTTGCTGCTCGGCTACAAGGTGCCCGCCTGGCTGGTGGAATTCGCGCAACATGCGCTCTGCTTTACATTCGGTGGTCTGCTAACGTTGGAGGCGACGGAGATCGGCAAGTTCACAATCGGACGGCTGCGTCCACATTTCATCAGCGTGTGTCAGCCACAGTTGAGTGACGGCAGCACTTGCGAGTCGCCACAGAATCTGCATCGCTACATTGAGAATTATGTTTGCGTGGGCAGTGGCTATACGTCGGAAGACGTGTGGCAGGCGCGTCTCTCCTTCC
This sequence comes from Bactrocera latifrons, assembly GCF_001853355.1. NCBI lineage: Eukaryota > Metazoa > Arthropoda > Insecta > Diptera > Tephritidae > Bactrocera > Bactrocera latifrons. Next base: position 145,876 of record NW_017537033.1, on the reverse strand, counting down.
CCAGCGGTCATTCGAGCTTGTGCTTCTTCGCGCTCACTTATGTCGCCATTTATCTGCAGTATAAGATCACCTGGCGTGGTTCGAAATTGACGCGGCATTTTCTGCAGTTCACACTCGTAATGTTGGCTTGGTTCACGGCGCTGTCGCGCATCATGGACAACTGGCATCACTGGTCGGATGTGTTGTGCGGCGGTGTGTTGGGTCTTGCAATGGCCTTGATTACCGCGCGTTATATAACAAAAGAGTTTAAGACCCCTAAAGCGTGCTTGCGTGTAGAGCTGCCGCGACAGGACACATGCACGACGCTGAACGAGATCATACCGACGCCGCCACCGTACACGTTGGAACATGGCGTGGATGCCAGCATGCCGTCGCTGCAACGGGCGAGCAATGGCAGCGGCACGCAGAGCTTCAGCAATGAGCAGTATTGCTCAAAAGTGTGATTTTTGGTGGCGGCAGTAGGGGAAGCGGAGTAATTTTATACTTGTGATAGTTATCATATAAGTGGTTGGAATATTGTGAAATGCTGTTAACGTAAAGTGGGAATTATGCAGCAAGCAAAGAGTAAACAGCTACTTGAAAAAGTGTAACCAAATGAAGTGTGAGTGGGAACAGTTTTTAAAATTAAGCAGTAATATAAGCGTATAATACATGTGTTACAAGTATTTAGAAGTGAGAACAGTTTTGAAAATGTTATACAGCACGCACTTGCCAGTAAACAATTATGACTGGAGAGCTTTAAATGTTAGCTTTTGTTAGACGTAATTATGTATATTTCGTGTTAAGCGGACTATTAACTTTTTCAGTATTTTACTAAAATTAAGAGTATTTCAATGTCATTTTGCAAAAAAGCGCTAACGGACATGGTAGGAAAAGAAAACAAAGTGAAAGTGGGAGCAGTTTAAAATAAATGTAAATCAGCTAAATTTAAAATGCGGCGCATTAATTAACAATAATTAACAGAGTATTACTATATTAGTATTAGTATTATTATTATTATAACAAACTGGGAGCAGTTTGAAATCAATGTTAAGCACCCCAATTTGACTTTTCTCGGGTTCATGAACAAAAAAAGCTAAGTAGAAAATAGTATACTTTCACCAATATCGTACGAAACAAACTGGGAACAGTTTTAAGTAATTGGAAATCAGCAAAATTGAAACATAAACGTCTTAATATACAAGTATTTGAAAGAAAGCTGCACCAAACAAACTGAGAACAGTTTTTTAACACTGAGAACAGTTAACCTTTCATAACCAACCATAACTTAAACACAAAATACATAAAAATAGATACGAAAACCAAAGATCTTTTAATTTTTAAGAAAAGAATATTGCAAAGTAATTATTTTTAAAAAATTATAAAAAATAAACTGTAACACAGCGGTATTAAGTATGGTACCAAAATAAATTTTTATTGCAAAACGCAAACCTAAGCAGATTTTGATGTCATTTATCTAAGCATAAACAGAAAAACACTGATTTCTCAGTTTTATTATTAAGTTACGATGTATTTGAAAACTTATTCCTAATTTCCGCCGCCACAGTATAAATTTGTGTGTACATGTGCGCATGTGTGTATGAGCCATAGCTTTAATTGTAACTTTTTAATGTAAATTGCAATTCAGTTTAAATCAGCAGTTTTGTGGTTACTTATAAAATTACGTTTAAGTAATTATTTAATAATAAAGCGAACACAATTGATATTTAATCTAGTGGAAGTTATCTCGCCTTAACAACGGTATGTATATTTAGGGAACACTGTCGGACGCGTTCTCCAAGTTTTTGTATGAGGAACAACGATTAATATGAAAAGTTTGGGTATTTTGGACCCGACTAAAGTGAGAAATAATTCCGCAAAAGTTGCATAGAGTAACAATTAAACCAGTCAGCAATGAAAAATTTTGCGCTTGCGGTTTGCCTTTAACGAATCGAAATTCCATATATAAATTCCATTCATGAAAGCGAAATTTTAAAAATAACCTATACACCAGAGACACCACCAGTATTACTCAAAGCATGCAAATAATGATTTACAAATACAACAAAAAAATAACAAATCAACAACAATTAACATTCCAGCATTGTTTGGCTGTGCTTAGCAACCACATTACGATGCCTCATACTCGTGCTTCAGATGACAATCAGGTGAATCATACTGATTAAAAAATGTTACATTCCAATGCGCAACACGCCTAGCGCCGTTTAGCAGGTATCATTTTTATATGGGTATTAAAATAAATTTTTTCGCTGTACTGCACTGGTAACAATACTGTATAGAAAGTAACCAGTGACCGAGGTAAGTGAAGTTGAAAAAAGGCTATCAGCAGGCATTTGTTGCCGCTTTAGTGGCTTACTTCTAACACAGTATAGAAAACAACTAGTTACTAACTAGTTTTATTTAGGTGAGTTCAGTTTAAAAAAGGCTATCAGTAGGCATATGTTAACATTTTAGTGGAAAAATAATAATCAGCAGCAAATATGCTCGGTTTAGCAGACTAGTACCAAGACTGTACAGAAAACAACTAGTTACTAACTAGTTTCATCAAGGTGCGTTCAGTTGGAAAATGTTACCAGCAGCTGTCTGCTGTATTTTTATTAAAAAAAAATTAACAAAAAATTGGTTTCATGCCGCCTACTTGACAAATAGTCCATACGGAACTAGTTCATAGTCGCTGAAATTTGATGACGTAATTTATTTTCTGCAATTTTGAAGCTGCTTAGCGTTTCTGCGAACAAGTCTATATGTAAGCATGCCAAAAGTACATATGGCAGTACATCCTTACCTGCATATGTCAAGCTTACCTGTGGCTTGTTTCTCACAGCTCGGCTACCTGCCAACTTCAACAAAGAAGTTTCAACATACGCATATATATACATGTATATAAATGTATATAATATATGTGTGTATAAATTATGTATCACACAATTAAGTAAAAACATTTGTCCATTGGCGTACAAAAACAATATGCTTTTATTGCGCTTTTAACTTCCTGTTTTGTTTCCATTTAAGCATTAATGAGTTTTCGTTGTACTATTACACATATTATATTATTTGTTAAATGCGAAAAAGTAGCAGCCTTGAGAACGAGAATTTAACTATATAAACGTTTCTTGTTGCTTGGTTGCTGAAAAAAGCTGGTTGGTTATAATCTGTAACACTCGCAAAACTAGCGAAACTAATTCGGGTTTTTAGAAACTTTTCAGCCAGTATTTATATAAACTGAACCAAGTATATTATTTAGTATCCCACGATGTCTGCAACGCACAGCAGAAAGCGATGGAGACCCTGTGAAACTATAAAGAAATGAACAACACGATGACCTATGTCTATTGTTCGTGTGTCTTTTAGTCTGTCTGTATATATAATTAGTTACTCAATTTTTGAGATATTGATTTAAAATCTTGGATATATTTTGTTCTCACAAAGTATCTGCTCCTCTATCGGAACTGCAGATATTGCACATGTATAGCATATAGCTGTCATACAAACTAAACGATGAAAATCCAGTCCTTGTACGGAAAACCTTTTTATTTTAGGAGATATCTACATGAAATTTGGCATGAATTATTTTCCAAGTCTGTGGTATAATCTCTGAAGAAACTGTTCAGATCAGTTTACTATAGCATATAGCTGTCATACAAACTGATCGCTTAAACTTAAGTCCTTATATGGAAAACTTTTTCTTTTGTTGAGCTATCTCTACGAAATTTCAAATATATTATTTACTGAAGAAACGGCACTGTCTGTAAAGAAATTGTTGAAATCGGACGACTGTAGCATATAGCTGCCATACAAACTGATTGATCAAAATCAAAATAACGATTTTCTATATTCTTTTCTGTTATAATAAATAGAATTGTGAATTTTTGAAGGATAAAGAAAGTAGATTTATTAAAAAACAAAAACGCTATACGAATTAATCTAAATCTAAATCATGTTATTCGTCCTGTTTCAAAGAAAATCATATTAAGGTCCAATTATCAGCACGAAAGTGATGCCTTTGTGGATTATACTCTACAGAAATCTTATCTGGCAAGCATTACAAAAATTATTTAATGCTTCTAAACATTTACCTGCGCTGGCTGGTGCTCAAAAGTGAACTCAACAGCGCCCATCCCCTAAATAATTGGCAGAGAGCTGCAGCGTCAGCTCAAGTTGCTCGTTGTGTGCGCTTCTCTACCTAGATTTTACTAGTTTGTGCAAACCTTACAGAAACAACATTCGAAATGTGATGCCAGAGTGATGCTTATGAAAAAACTCAGCATTCGAAAAGGAACACTTCATCCCTGAGTGATGCTTATGAATTAACTGAACATTTTTAACGATGATACTTCAGTTACTCCATAAAGATCACTCTGAGATCACATTTTGTATGTTGTTTGTGTAAGGTTGTCTTGAATGTATGATATTTGAGTTATGCCATAAAGATCACTCAAGCAACACATTTCATTTGTAGCCTGCGTAAGGCTGTGTTTAATTTTTTCGCTGCATTTCTAGAATTCTCAACCATCTTATATATTTCTTCACTCATATGCTTTGCTGTTTCTGTTGCAAAATTACCTTCACTTCTCTTCAGTTGTCGAATAAATCTTTCGCCTTTTACTAAAGATTTCCGTGGAGAGGAGTAACTAATAGGTCTGTAAAAATTTTTTTCAAAGGCTCAACTTACCTTGCGAGGCACTGTTGGGCCGTTAATGAATACATACAAATTATAAAACAGTAAAGGAAATATATGAGGTTTTTAAACTGAGTAAAAGAATTGAAATTTTCAAAAACATATTGTTGATAGCCCACATGTCTGTCTCTTTCCAGTAAATTAAATTTCTCAATTTAATTAAAATTTATTATTTGTGACTCAATTATTTCTCTAATTATATTTTTTGTTTTACTAATATTACTGACTCTGTGCTTCCATTTTAAGCTATCACAATTAGATATTTGTCTATTTGTGCCCATCGCCACGTCGCTCCCAGCTCTTGTTCATAAGCACCCTTCCACACAAAACATTTGACAGCTCCGCATGCAACTATTCATCTTCAGTTGTCTCCGCTCATTGTCACTCCACTGCCAAGCTGGCATAATAAAGTCAGTTGGAGTACATCAATAGACCCCTGCGGTGTAAACCACACTCACCATCAAACATTTCACACAACTATTGTACTGCAGAGAGACACAAATATGTACATGTATGTGTGCATCACTCTCATCATTATCATTGCAGTTGGTCTTGTGTGTCGAGTGTCCGTGTTTCAATTGAATTTCGTATTCAATTCAATTACAAATTGATTTATTATTGCGGACAACCACCAGCCGGGTTGGTGGCTGGTTTGTGCACAAAAACAAAAACCCTTGCATTTCATTGTCTTAAGTAAGACATTAGTGTGGTTAGAATAGGTAAATAGCAGCAATGAAGCACCAACCTGTAGAGATATGACTATGCGCATGCGCATGCATTCACGTCGCAAATCGTTTGGCGGTAGAGATGTGTTGCAGCAGATAATCCCTATTGCATTCGGCGGGTGGTCAAGATACTGACTACTGTCTAATTTGATAAGAAAAATGTGTTAAATTTATTGTTGCCACAGTTGGAGTAAATTTGAATTTTGAAGTGACACAAAAGTGGTTGGTGGCTAATTAATTGTTGGCTTACGGTGAGTAAAACTGAAATATGTTGTGGCTGTCAAAAAATTCATTCATAGCATTATTAATAACAATTCTACCAGAAACGAACTGAATCTTGACAAGTAATCAGCTAATTCACAAGTCGCAACCAAGTTCTGGCTGGTTTTTTTTTTAGTGAAAAGGCACCTTAGAGAAAAATAAGCTTAGAGAAATGGTCACAAAGTATTGCCCAACGCTAGTTGGAACCTTTTAGCGACCTTTCTGGAAACTCCAATACCTTTATGACAAAACCATCTATCTTGTGATGCTGTTCCAGCATCTAGCTGTTTTACAATGTCGTCTTGTGAGTGGAACTGCTTCTAAGCCAGCAAATGGGCCATCGACTTTAACAGATAATAAACCGACGCTGCAATAGTCTGAATCTATCGACAGTGATGATTTGAGAGTAAACGAATCTAATTAACCAACTCAAAGAAAAAAACTTCTATACTATTAGTAGTTTGTATCTTGCAATGTATTCATGATTGGCCTAACATAACCATGAAAGGAAAGTTGAGCCTTAGAAAAAAATTCTGATAAACCCCTTGATGACAACTGTCTACGGAAATCTTTAGTAAAAGGCGAAAGATTAATTCGTCAATTAAAAAAGAAGACAAGGTAAATTTACAAAGCAAAGGATATGTATAAAGAAAGATATGAAGTGGTTGAGAATTCTTGAACGGCAATGAAACATTAGGAAAATAGGATCACACGAGGAACACAATTGAGAGGTTTTACGAGACGGGATTGCAAAATGTATGAAAAACCAGTTAAATTTAGCGCTCATAACCAGATTCATGAGCTGAGAGAGCGGTTTGCTGGCACATCTTTAAGGGATGAGAGCTGTTGAGATCACTTTAGAGCACCGGACGACGCTGGCAGCACATTTCTAGGGCGATGAGAACGATCTGCAGGCACATCTTTAGGTGATGAGAGCTGGTGAGCAGCACATTTTTAGAGAGTTGCGAAATGCTAAGATCACTTTAACGAAAAGGCAATCACTTCACAGGTAATGATTGAGTCATACCTTATACATGCTCTCTTGCTGCAAGATATTTTGATATCTTAAACTATCTTATCTTACTAATCTTGCCTTTAGCAGCCAAGTGCAATTTCTGCTTTTAACCCGCAATTAATTCTCTAATATTTATTCTCTTATAGTAAAAGTTTTGCTGGCATACACGCTATCAAACGAACATGAATCTAATTCTGAGAAACGGCGTGGAAATTTTGATTACAAAGTACCACAATTTAGCAAAGAAATTGTCATAAAATAATTTGTATATCAAAGAGTTTGCTTTTTTCACAAATATGATGCAGTGTTATAAATTAATTTAAGCATCTCGTACAGTAAATATTTTGAAGAGTGTTTCGTAGACGCCAGATATTTTCACTGTAAAGCACTTTTTGTCAGAGCGTGGAATATTTCTCGCACATGAGTCATAGTAACCGTTATGTTGGCTTGCGGATTTAGTAAGTCGATTAATAAAGCTATATATCTTAGCCAAGTTGAGCGTGTTTGTAGCAAAGCTTGTTTGTCTGAGTTAATCTCCGCGATTTTGCGAAAATACAAACACCTTTTTCTTCTACATTGGCATAGGCACCTCTTAAGCGATTATAGTCGAAAATACAAACGTACAGATAATAAAAAAATATATGTTGGCTGTTTAAAAAGTGATAAAAATGTGGAACTCTGTAATTATTTGGATGGTTTGTATAACTTTATAGCCAAGGTACAATCCAAAGAGTTTTATTGCTGATTAAGAATAACCCGATGTCAATTTTTGGCAATTTTCTTGGGTTGTTTATATGAGCGGATTATTAACACGAAATGCTAAGATCATAACAACTCCGAAAATTCTGATACCTAAATATTTATGTATGTATATGCATTAGGGTGGTTCCAAAAATATATTATTTCTTCCATCCTCTAAAAATGGTTCTTAGACACCTCTACAAAGAGGGAGATTATTAGCAAGTAATGTTAAAAAATATTATATTAGGGCGGTTCCAAAAAATTTAATATTTTTTGCTTAGACACTTCTACAAATGAAGGAGATTATTGACATGATATGCTAAAAAATATTATATTAGGGTGGTTCCAAAAAAAAATTTAATATATTTTTTTCATTTAATGCTCTGAAACAGATTCTTAGATAACTCCACGAAAAAAAAAGAGTACTAACATGAAACATAACAACTCTATAAAGTGCATACATATATACATATAAGGGTGGTTCTACAAAATATAAAATGTATTCCTTTCATGCTCTGAAAAAGGTTCTAAAACACCTTTACAAAAAGGGAAATTAGTAATATGAATTGCTAAATAACATATTATATTAGGGCGGTTACAAAAAAATTTTATAGTTTTTTCATTTAATGCTCTGAAAAAGGTTTTTAGACAAATATTCGAAAAAGGAGATTATTAATAAGAAATGCTTAAAACAAAACATACACATCTTCATATATTAGGGTGGCTCCTAAAGAAAAAAAAATGTTTTTTTTTTTTTCATTTGATAGTCTGAAAAAGGTGCAAAAAGACACCTGTATGCAAATTTCTCCAAGTATGCGGTCTTAATTGTAACCGGAAGATCTTCCACCTTAAGAGGTTTCTAAATTTTTCTTCTTATCAGTTAAAAAAATTCATATGTCAAATCCCACTACTTGGAAAAATGACTCATTTTATAGGTTTTGTAGGAAATTGAATACTCTACATAACAGTTTCGTACGATTTTTTCGTAGAATTAACACTTTAAATTATATCAAGGGAAGAAGTTTGTTGTTTTGAAGGCAACATTTCTTTTATGATTTTTTTAACGCTTAAAATTTGATATTTTTATTTAATTTTTTAAGCTTATTTACAACCCGATGAACAAAAAAATAATTTTAGCTGGCAAATTTTACAGTTTTGCAAGAAATTTACTGCTCAAGCTTGAGGAGACTTTTTAGAGTTGAAAGAGAACATGTTTTTCAGAATACCAAACGAAAAAAAAAATATTTTATTTCATTTTATATATGTATATATATTTTTTTTTACCCACCCTAATATATGTAGATTTATATGAATAACATTTTTTACTTTTGTAGCTTTTCATGTCCATAAACCCTTCTTAATAACAATAGAAAAATATTTAATTTTTTTTTGAACCACCCTAATATATATGAATATCCAAAATATTTGTTGGAGCAGTTTTGTTAGCATTTTACGTTAATAATTCCTTTTTATAAACATTGGAAAAAAATTTAATTTTTTTCTTACCCACCCTAATATATATATACATATCTATACATGCGCGCTATAAAAAAATTGGGTGATATTTAGAATTTTGCATAAATTATAAATTTGTTTAAAGATATTTCGCACCTGAGCTCAACCCAGACATTAGTATTCATAAATTATGAGCGCACACCTGGGCTTGGCGAATTTAGGTAGACTAATCTGCTTTTTGATTACTGAACATTATGACGAAGAAGATAGCTCTAAGCTAAGAACATATATATTCATGTATACATATATATCCACATATTCATATATTTATGTATATATCAGATGTTCTTAGCTCCAATGATATGTATGTACGAGTATGTGTGTGTATTTAATTCCAAGGGGAAATCTTCGCAATTAACTAGCAAAGCACACATTTTGATATTTCCGATATCAGATTATGAGTCACGCAATTCGCATTAAAAAATAGTGCGAAGCTCAAGTATAAAATACTAATTTTTGCTTGCAAAAAAATATATTTTTTTTTTTAGTTTTTCTTATTAATATTATTATTATGATTACATCTTTTGTATTTATTATTATGGATAAAAAAAGTCACATAACTGAGCATTCATTAGAAATTTAAATATAGTATTGAAACAGTAACCTCACACAGGATGTTGGCACATTAGAAGCCAGAAACTCATACGCAGATAAAAAATTCGGTTAAAAAAGCTGATTCAGCTTGTGCTTGTGAAATGTTTGAAAAATTACAATCAAATTTTATATACAAGAAACCGCTTACCAATTTAATTTGCATAAATTGCACATACCTGTAAATA
>NW_017537033.1:80520-136035 GCF_001853355.1 Bactrocera latifrons | reverse complement strand
ATTTCTACTTAAATAAATTGCATTAAATATTAAATGAAAGAAAAATCTTTAACTTCTTATGTATCGAAGTAATAATAGCCTTCATATATACAAGAATATGACTTTGAACTGTCAGCCATATGTTATAGTAGTTCGATCTGTACAATTTTTCAGTTATTGTAGCGTTGCCTTGAAAAATAATGTGTACCGAATTCCGTGACGATATCTTGTCAAAGAAACAACTTTTCCATACAAGGTCCTGACTTGAATCGGTCAGTTTGCATAGCAGCTATATACTATACGGTTCCGATCTAAACAATTCTTTCGCAGAGTAGACCATTGCTTTATGGAATAATCCATGTCAAATTTCGTGAAGATATATGTTAAAATAAAAAAGTTTTCCATACAAAGACCTGATTTTGATTAATGAGTTTGTTTGGAAGCTATAAGCTATAGTCAACCGATGTGAACAATTCCTTCGTAGTTTGCAGCGTAGACGTAGATCATAAACCATGCCAAATTTCGTGAATATATTTTCTAAATAAAAGATTTCCATACAGGGACCTTATTTGGACCAATTTGAGATTTTCAATCAGCCAAAATACGAATTCTGGCCAATTTGGTGATCACAGGTTTCCATGCGTAGACACTGTCGGATTTCTCGAATACTTTAAGAAAATTCTTAGTAACGTTTTATGACCTCCATGGTTTTAGACGCTCTTAGTCAATCAGTCTCTAAGTTACTTACCAAGCTACACACAATCTAAGCATTTCTATATGAAGTTTTACATCAGCAGCGACTTAAACTAGCTGTCCTGCACTGACGTCTTCTCGATTTAATATCTACCAGATGAATATGCCGCTTCTTTACGTCATTTATTTCCATTATTTAGCTGCCGCTTTATCTAACAATAAAGGCTAATTTAAATTCACCTCACGCAGCGATAAAATATATATTTTCCTTATTCTTTTCAAACAAATTTTGCACATCATCAATTCAATTAGCTGGCGCTGATAATGTTGTTGTCACATTCATTGCAACTACAACAACATGCAACACGGCATAGTGGCGGCAAGGCTTTTGATGCAACATCATTTACATTTGTTGAAACGCTAAGTAGAATGCGATGTTGCGCATGCAACGTGCGACGGCATAAAGTAGCAGCAACAGCAAAAAAAAAAAAAAGCGTTGAAAAGCGCCAACTACCAGGAAGGCTACGACACCAAATCAATAAAAAGGCAGCAACGAAAAAAAATTGCCATTCAAGATTGAAATAAATGAAAGATGAAAAGCGCAAAAATGAGCAGCAGCGTCGTGTCGATGAAAAGTTGCAAGTTGCACGCTGCAACTGCCAATTTCCAAATACAAATTGATTTATGTACAGGACCATAATAGCTTGACGACGGGGGCGCGGCACGTAGATTGCCAGCAGAAAATGTACAAAATGCATTGCTGTTGAATTGACAGCGGATTGAAGTGGCTGAGGGGAAATGGCAATGAACGAAAAAAGTATGCGAAAAAAGTAAGCGAAATCACGTCGCAAGACATGAAACAGATATTAGTTAAGGTGTACGAAATAACGAAATGGAAAACAAGTACCGGTTGCACCGCAGTTATAATACGCTCCACGAATATAAAAGTAGCCATTGAAGAACTTGATTCGGAGCGGTCAGTTTGTATGGGCGCTATATGCTATAGTAGTCCGATCTGAAAAATTTCTTTCAGATATTATGTTGTTGCCTTCGAAAATAATTTATACCAAAGTTTGTGAAGATATCTCGCAAATCAAAAAAGTTTTCCATACAAGAACTTGATTTTGATCGTTCGCTTTGTATGACAGCTATATGCTATAGTTGTCCGATTTGAACGATTTCTAAGAAAATTGTACCATGTTCATATATAGTAGTCCATGTCAAATTTCGTGAAGGTAGCTCGTCAAATATAAAAGTTATCCTTACAAGGATCTGATTTTCATCGTTTAGTTTGTATGGCAGCTATATGTTACAGTTATCTGATCTAAACGTTTATTTCGGAGATTTTAGCGCTTCTCTAGAAAATAATCCATCCTAATATTTGTGAAGATATCTCGTCAAATAAGAAAGTTTGCCATACAAGAACTTGATTTCGATCGTTCAGTTTATATGGTAGCTATATGCTATAGTGGTGCGATATCAGCCATTCTCAAAAATCGTCATCCTTTGTTCCTTTACTTACATATACTTAATTTTCCTTAGTGAACTGCAAACTGCGTGTCAAACTTAATATATGTTGTGTAGGGTATAAAAATAGCAAATAAATGACGCACCAGCGTGACCAGTAAGTGCTTGGCGTGAGAGTGAGTGATGTTGGCCAGGCAGAGTGTGGCTTGTTGGCGCAGAAAATGAGACGGCAAAATGCGCGCAAATGCAATTTAAGGCAATGAGCCATTCTTATTTCATTCACTTCAACATAAACAGCAATAGGATTAAGCACTAGTTTGCAGCGCTGTATAAAATGAAATGTGGCAGCTTGCTTTTACGCGACCTCTCCTTCTCTCCCACGCGCGCTGTAAAGCATTTGCACAAGGTGAGATTCATTTAATGCGCAAAATTGTCAAGAAGCTAAGAAGAATTGCGCCGAAATTTGTTTAGCAATAAATAAACGCTTTGAATAATGATGCAACAAATCGTTGCAGCAATAATTGCGTGCTGTAAGCTAACAAGTTGTTACCGGAGTTGAATATTAGTTTAAGCTACTAGCTGAAGAGTACAGAAAACATGATAAGTCGCGTATTTGAAGCATACTTTTGTGCGCAATTTTAAGGAGAGGAGACAACAAGTATTATTTTTGGGTAGTCTAAGTTATTAAAAATTACTTTAAGGTGTCAAAAACTGTTCTATAAACATTTTTTATTTATCATTAGTCGCTTTCAAAAGCCAAAGCTCATTTAAATTTTCCATTATGGGATTTGTAAACCATTTGAGAATTGCAGTTGCGCAGTTGAGTGAATGAAAAAGCTAGCGCCTAAATGTAGGCTTCTATAAAAGCTATGATAGTGTCCTGGCTAAGATGAGAGAAGTTGATATACATGCTTTGAAATCTCACGATCAAGCGATTCTTTCTAATGTGATTTCAATAATTTGCCAAGTCGAATTCTTATTTTTATGTTATACCGTAAATTTTGTTAACATTTTTCTTAAATTTTTCATTTAAAGCTTTTTTAAAGACTGAACAAAGGCAAAGAGTTTTGTTTGTAAAGGAAAACCTTCAACAAGTAGGCCCCAACAAAGGTAATGAATCCAGAAAAGTTCTTCGGTGATAAAAAAAATTGTTTTTTGAAAACATCAGTGGCTCTTTAGCAGGACTTGCCATATACTTGTTATACCTCCAGCCTCAAAACTCAAAAAAGACTTATTGAACTTAAGTTTTACCGAGCCAAATCAGAACAAATCAGATAGACCAACCTTCAATAAAGAGACAATAGATCATAACCTCGAATGGCTAACTGGCAAAGGTGTAAGCAACAATTACTGTTACATATACATATGATATCAAATGCAACATTAACCGGACACCTCCATCCCCGGGCGGAAGTCCTCACCACTTACAAAGCATCAAATTCTGACAAATGATGTTACTAAATGATTGTTGATTGCATTTTTATAGCTCCGACAGTGCAGCAACGACCAACAACTTGGCTTGGCAAGCAGCCATAAATTGCACTGTTGCACGCAACACCACCACCAACGACAACAACACCGAAGCCATGCTTGTAAGTCAAAAAGCTGTCACAGTCCACAAGTGATGTTGAAACTGTTTCAGATGCTGCCACACGAAGTCACATGGCACCGGACAGTGTCAAAAATAATTGCGCTGGACCATGACAAGACAAGATGTGCATATGTATGACGCCTATTGACTGGCAAACAGTGTACTGAGCCCTTCATATATAAACAAACGATTACGACGACGCCTGCTCCGTCCACGTTTGCTGCGTGGATAGCGGTAAGCATGCCGGAAGTTCGTGCTGCAAGCCAATCTTTCGATTGTGTTTCTGCTGCTTTTCTTCTGCATTTATGGCGCAGCTGGTGGTGCAGGTAGGTGTTGGGTCATCTTGTTTTGGAAAAAGTGCGAATTTGTGTGTTTCAAAGATTGAGCTGTTTTACTGCTCTCCAAGTTGTGGTTTTAAGTAGTTAGCAGGTATATGAAAGCGGGGTCTGCTTTTGCTTGAACTTCTTTCGAAAATCCTTTAAATTATTTTCCGGAGAATCGCTTAGCCTCTAGGTTAACACAGAAAAATTCTAGCATTAGTACTCTGCCACAGCAAAAGTTATATTTTCTACAAACGCGAAAAACATTTCGCTTAACTTTCAAATTCATTAACCCTACATTCTTTCCCACACCACCCCCCTGACTAATCAATTCACACCACTTTTTGGCACCCACTTGCGGCAAACATCAACTTATTTTCACACTTTCGCATTTAATTTTGGCCTAATTTCGCAACAAATGCGCCACAATGCGACCCCTACCTGTCCCACTGGCGACTGACAACAATTTACTGTTCGTTAACCTGGCACACCTGATGCTGTCAGTTTTTGCGGCTACCCACGCCACACCGCAGGCCTTGTACGAAGCTTTTTCTGCGCTTTACTTCACAAATTTTTTTTACCTTGTTTGCCAGCAACGCGCCAGTGACACCCTTATCAACATCTCGCTGGCGCTGACTGGCTGGCTGAAAGTCTTCAAGGAGCTACTTGTCGCGCGCTGCCGCTGCGCCCTGCATCCTGTGAGTGCGCTGTGTTCAGCCTCAGCGTCAGCTTTGTGTTTGTTTGCTTTGCCTTAATTGGATCATTTTCTTTGCTCTGCAAGGTCTTACTCGACCACACCCCGCAAGACCACACAGCCACATGCCGCATACCTCTCCTTATCGCTACATAAATCTAACATGAGCGCTCGTTCGCGTACGCCTTTACACCTGCTGCTTCGCTTGTCTGTCGACGTCGTTCTTACCACTTGAGGCGCACTCTCGCTTTGACTTTGGTGCACCTTTGCTTGCGGTACTTCCTTTTTTCGGTTTTCCAGTTATTATGATTAATTTGCCTTTACACCTTTTGCTTTTACTTCTGTATGCCGTTGGTTGTGGCAGTCAAATTGCGGTCGGCCATGGTCTTCGGCACACGCACAGCCAAACACGCAACGCGTGCGCCTCATTGGTGACGCGTATTGTGCTGAAGTGTTGCGCTTCCAGTGGCGCTGCGGCGCTTTGGGTCAGATGTGTGATAAATTAGTGCACAATATACTAAATGATGGTAGTAAATGTCAGCTGCGTCTAAGATGCGTTAATTAATTGGCAACAGGGATGCAAAAAATAAAGTGAAAATGTGTAACAATAAAAAAGTGTAACGAGAAAATGAGCAAATGTGTGCCTGTGTATGTGTGGTGGCAGGTGAAAATGTGGCGCATAACCATTTGGTCTAATTTGAGCGCACTTTCACCTTGACGCTGAGTGGCAGCTGGGCGCTGAGCGTGTTGAAGTGCGTCCTAATTGAAGGCGGCCTGTGCGACCATTAACGGTAAAGTTGTGGAAATTTGCTGACAACATTTTAGGTATGCCATAAGTGAGTTACCGATTTATTTATTAAATCATTTGGAAAAAACTCGTAGATGACAGCATCTGAAATTGATTTCGAGCTAAGCTTTAGCAGATCTTTAAGATTTTGTGTTCATGGCAGAAAATATTAAAGGACTGAAGTGCTAGAAGAATTCAGAAACTCATGTGATTGAATTATATTTTCGAATAATACTCTAATATAGAAAGATGAAAGCAGAAGAAGAGTTACAGCAAAGAAAAAACAACAGAGACCGATTCAGTAAAGCATTTTTCACAGAGTATGCTACAAATTGAAACTCTCTAGAAACCAGTGTTTTCATGTCAACCACCTGCTTCTGCAGAAAAAGAGGTCTAGTCTGCTTCTTCTTTGCTGGCGTAGACATCACTTCTTCCACTTCCAGTTGTTCTTCCTTGGCGCTGGTTGGCGCCAATTAGAGACTCCAAGTGTAGCCAGGTCTTTCTCCAACTGAGGTCTTCCTTTTCTTCTGCTTCCCCTGCTGGTACTGCATCGAATATTCCCAGATCTGAAGTGTTCTATCTACTTGGACGACACGACCTAGCCAGCGTAAGCGCGATCTCTTAAAATGCTGAATTATATCAATGTTATCTTGTATATCTTGTACAGCTCATCGTTTCATCGACTGGTCTATTTGCCGTTGCCAATTTTCCTCTCGAAAACTGGTAACGCCGACTCATCAGAAGTTGCCATCGTTCATGCCTGCGCACCATATAAAAGGACGGGTATGATGAGTGACTTGTAAAGTTTGGTCTTTTATCGTCGAGAGAGGACTTCTCAATTGGCTACTCAGTCCAAAGTCAGATCCACGATGGCTTCCTAGTCATTTCCGCRTCACTCCGCAGTTGACCGCCTTTCAATTTCATAATACCAAACTTTATATACATATGCCTTGACATTGGACTTGACTTCAACGGCGTAAAAGCTTCCTTTTGATTCTTCGAAACATGTGAACGTCTACGGCTTAATTATACCAAGAGTGTGCCGTCATCTGCCCCTTCATCCTTATAGCTGGTATTACTCATTGCTATGCTTCAACGGGAAACTCCGAAAATCGTTTTCAGCTATATTTTCTTATAAAATGATTGCATGAAATATTAATTTCAGACAGCGAGCGAAAGTGCGCCTATATTTAGAACCCACCACCGATCAGCTGATTACCTAACCACAAACACTTGACGTCAGTGCACTACCAACAACTGCTGGAAATAGCCAAAACCACAAGAGCGCCGTACTTAGCAGCGTTACGAAACACTTGCCAAACTGAGCGCAACACTTCAATGCGCCTACGCCGGCATAGCGCGAAAACCCACAATTCCGCCGATGCAGTCCGAGTTCAATTTCAACTTCAATTGCTACTTCAGCAACAACTTCAAAGTGGGACTACAAATTTGAGTTGCAACAACAGACTACTATTTTGGCTTGCGGGGTATGGTAGACGAAGGTGGTGTGACGCATGAAAAATGCGCTTCCCGCTTGCAGGGCGAAATCGACAGCACAGTCACAGCAAACGAGCGCAACACCACCCAAGCTACTGCAATGAAAAACAAGCCAAAAACCACACGAAAAAAAAGAGTAAATCCTTGAAATGACTTTGAGGCCACGCTGGTCGAATGGTCAAAAATATGACTAACTTCCAGCAGTGAATTGCACGCAATCATAGATTTTGCAATTCGGCGCAGCGCTGGCGTGAACAGCTGGCATGACTGAGCGCGCGAAACGGAAGTGCAACCACAACGCATACATACGCTTGTATTCAAAGCGATTCGACGTACGATAGCCAGCGAAAATGGCGCGCGTAACGCATACAAATGCCTTGCTCGTCTTTGTTTTGCTTGCCTGGCACGTCAGTTGGGCTGTAGGAACCGGCCACGGCCACACTTCAACAAACTACGCCAATTGGTTGTCTAGTTTTAGGCGCTGGCACTTTAGCTGCAACATTTTCGGCCAAACACTTTAAATATGACCATGACCAATAAGTGCCAGTAGGGTCTTCCTGCAGCGGCTCACTACGCCATACGCGGTATTCTTTTTTTCCACGCCCCATTGTCTATGGTGTGAAGGGCAATGTAAATTCGAGCGTTGCAACGAAATTCGTGGTCGTGAGACAGTGTGTTTGTTTGCAATAATTTTGGGCTAAACTGAAAAGAAGACGAACGAGAGTTAGTAGAAATAAGTTCGTTTGATCTTTCTTTGCTTATTTTCGCTTGTTTGTAATTCTCAACCGCTTTAAGGTATATTATGCTTTTAACCGATGCGTGGTAATTTTAATTTTGTATGCTGGCGTGATATATTTCTGTACATGATGTAGTTTCCTCTAACATTCAGCAGTTTTTTGTTGGGCGGGTTCCAAACCTAGAACAAAACCCTGGAGAGCTCGCCTTCAAACGGGTGTTTTTTGGCTACCCAGAGGATACTTGATCTAACACCGAAAGTCATGAGTTGCATCCTGCTCTCCGATAGAACACGATAGAGCGGACATACCATTGCTCCACCATGAGGAAGTTCGTATAGCAATTATCCGTCTGAAGAAAAACAAAGCAGCGGGGGCCGATGAAATGCTGGTCCAGCTATTCAAACGGCGGTGAAGAACTGATGTGGAGTATGCATTAGCTTCTTTGTGGAATATGGTAGGACAAAAACAGGTCCGACGATTGGAATATAATTGACATGACTCTATTTAAGGTTCCGAACCCAAGTCCGAGGCAAGTGACGCCTTTAAACTATTTATCTGAAATACTTTCGATTTCGAATACGAACCGTTTTTTGAGTTTAAAAATCGCGGACTAAATACTTCGCTTGGTAAGAGATATTCTACTGAATCCTTTTTTAGCAGTTTTCATAGAGACATGACTTTACTTAGGGCTCCTAACCTAGCTCAGAGCTCTGCACTTGGTTTTCAACTAAACATATTCTGAAGACTTTCGATGCTTGATTATTGATCGCTCTTAATGTTCATGAGACCTTTTTGACAGCTCTAGTGAAGAAGCGACTTCATTCAGGGTTCCCAAGTCAACTCACAAATTTTCACTTGCCCTTGAAAAACACTTTCGCGTGATATCTTAAGCTTTACGAGGCCTCTTGTCACCCAGAATGACTGCCAAAATCAAAACACTGTGCGCCAAACAATTTCTACTACTTCGCCGTATGGAATAGTAGGCGGCTCCGCAAATTTGTTAGCTGCCGGCACAGTAACGCGGAAGTGAGCTCTCGAGGAAGAACCAGCCGGCGTGAAAGGCAGCGCGTGGAAACGGGCAACGCGCTGGCAGTGCAATGGCGCTACAGGCGCAGGAAGTAGACGCTATTACCGCACATAAATTCAGCAATTGCCGCATTGCACACCCGCGCTGCTATACCGTAAGCTAGACGGCAGTGTACCAATATACATAGCTACAGATATATGGTACACATATATGTAATTGCTGCAGCACGAGCGACTAGTGGCCGTTAACTTTGTGACCATGATTCTGTTCCATTTCGGATTCGAAAACACTTTCGTATTGCCGGCGCGAATGCCGTTACGCTGACTGTTGTTGCTAGCCTTGTTGCCAAATGCTAGTCATTAATATTGAAAAGTCGGCGGCTTTTTGCTATCATACTATTTGTTGTTGTTTAACGTTGTTGCTGCTACTCGCGCTACTCGTTAGTCGCTGCCGGCCAACATATAGCAGCTAGTTGCTGCGGTTCCGGTGCGGCCAGTTTTGGCACATTTTGTTGCAATCTGTATCGTTTGCTGTTGCAAGTCCTGTTATTGTTGTTGCAAATCGTCTGCGCAATCAGTTGGAGTGCAAGCGTGGCAAGCGGCTGGGAGTTTGGGGGCGCCTAAACAAACGACTCGCTGTTGGCAATGATTTTTGGTCAACTTGCTGGCCGTTTTTATCGCAACAGGCAAAATGGTGAGTGGAGCGAGGGGCGCACACGTAGGCGCCTAGCAGCAATGCGGCAATGTGGCAAATTGCAACACTAGCGGCCACACTGCAGCGTTGCAAGCAGCTGTGTATGGTCGAGCGCACTGGCGACGCAACGGTTGGAGCGAGTGGTGTTTAGCAGGCGCTAGTTGGTGGCGAGTAGCGTTTAGCAGGCGCTGGGTGGTGGCGGCTCGGCGTGGTGCATGAATTGGGTGCGGTATTGTTGTAGGCGCTACATCCCAAGCGAGAAATTAGGAAATTGCATTTGGCGCTGCTACTTTTGCGCGTTGCTGTTGTTGTATTTTTTGCGCGCTGCAACTCTGTGTGGGTGCGTGTGTTTGTATATTTGGCGCATATGTTTTACCCTCGCTCGTTTGGCGTGCACTTGTGTGAGTTATTAGCCTCTATTATGGCAGACGGAAGTCCCAACAGCCACTACAGGCCGCCATTGGCCGTAGCCGCCCACACAGACAGCTGGAAATTGGCAAAACGTAAATTTTGCATTCACTTCAAATTTATGGCATTTCACTTTTTCCACTCACTTCATTCGCTACATGCGCTTTGGCGCTTTTTCCAGCAGCGTCTATTATATACTTTCGTAGATTGGCTTGTGTGCCGCGCGCATCGCCATTTACATACTTAAAAATTCATAAGTGGCGAGTAGCATTAACATTGGCATTGAGTGGTTGACTGTGCTGCGCCCACATACACATTCACATTCATGCATAGAAATGTGCTAATGGGATTTGTTATGATATACATACATATATGGAGATTATGGATTTATGGTTGTGTCCTTTGAAGCATAACTAAATGCGCTAATGAAGTTATTTCGTGGCAAATGTACGAAAAATTACTTGATTCACAGGCAAATGAAAATTGCAAATGTTAGAAAATTCATATAACTGTAATATCACTTAGAGTTGGAATAATTCTAACTCACTTAAGCCATGCTATTCGCCGTTTCAACTTGCTTTGAATTCTGCAAAAAATTAAAAACCACTTGAGAATTACAGAATTATTTACTGAAAGCGAACGAAAATGCCCAAGGAGAGATTATCCCGAAAGATTTTCTTCCATCAAGCTATATAATAGATGTATTTATTTTAGAAGATCCGGGAGGTCTGCTCTCGAATAGTAAGGCTACAGTTAAACTTTAATATTTTATCGGAAGTTCCAAATCTGAAATATTTCCATCTTTAGTGAAGTTCAGAACCCTAGTGTTGACTGGACTACACTACACTAAAGGTTGCTGTTCTCTCTGAAAGTGAGACAAAATGTTTTTAATCTCAATAACGGTAGCAGAGCTCACGCTTTTTGTTATAGCTCTCACCTCACCTAACCTCACCTCATTGACCTTACCAAAAATCATTGACTTCGGTGTTCCTGTCTCTGCAAAAAGTAAAGAAATGGGATATTGTCTACGCTAAAAGTGAAAGAAGGAGTCACTGAGCTTAACAAAAGATTTTGCGATCAAGCTGCTGCTTTTGCTGTCTCTGCTAAAGTTAACAAAGAGATGAATGACCGCAGGTAGAGGTTTTGTCCTCCACCTCACAAAATGTCATTGAGGCCGGGGTAGTTGTCTCCGATATAAGTTAAGAATGTTAAACAGAATGAAAAGGCTCAACGACCTCGCCAAAAGCCATTGAGACCAGGACTGCTGTTCCTGCTAAAGGTAAACAAGAATGTTATTGACCTCAGATAGGGGTTTTCACTTCGCCACAGGGTTTTTGTCCTCGCTAAATGTAAACAAAGCGATTATAGCCTGAAAAAACTTTACTGCTCTCAACAAAACTGGAGAATTATCGTTATATTAACGTTACATTAAAACCGATAGGGCTTTCAATCTAGTTTCTTGCCCCACGCTCTTTCCCCATCCCTACATTGCTTTTGATATTTTTGACCCCATACATACATATACATACAACCTAAGATTTTTGGTGTGACATATGCCCTATGTATGTCGAAAACAAACAGAACGCTTGACCAATCGCTAGTCTGTACTTCACTTGTCCGCACACCTCTACGCTTCGCCAATTGAACTCTCAGCCAATTCACTACTTTCACAGCTAAGCTTTCGCTCAATTTGCTAAAAGATAGAGCTGCTTTCATGCCAAATGCCACACACATTCCATTCGTTTCAATTTTATTTGTGGCACTGCATGTTGATGGTCGGTTGTACCGTTATTTTGCTTTATTACCATTGCTGTTGTGGCTGCAAGTCGTTCTTTGCTCCACGCCTTTTGATTCTTGCTTTTTGCTAGTTGATTTCTCTACTTCGAGCCATTAAGTCAAATGAAAGGCGGCTGGTGGTTAGTTCACGATTAGGGAACTAGCCGTGCTCTTATTGTGCTGATTTGCATGCAAGAGGTGAGTTGCGTTGCCATATGGAGGAAGATTTGTGAGTTGATTGTAAAGTGAATAAACGACTGTTGTGTGAATAGTAAATACCAAGTTGGAGAAACTTGGCTACTTGATTCCCTGTGGACTGGAAAACTACTTACCGTGTTTTGCTAGTCTGAGTGAGTGACTTCTGAGATATTAGTACATGTATGTGTGGGTTACGTTGTTGTTAGTGGTATACATAATATATATTTTAAGTATATTAATGTATGGTTATTCGCACTTCTGTCTTCAGTGCTAAAGTGCCTTTCATGTCATAGAGAATTGTTGTGGGAATTTGAATATACATACGAATATATTCAGTAAATTCCAGCTGAGAAGTCTAATTTTTGATCAGTTTTCATCAGCGCGGTCTTATTGAAAACGAAGCCCGTCCAATTCAGGTGCGAAAAAGTCGTTAATCATGGCATCCATTCAATCAAAAGTAAGCTTCATCGCTGAACAAATTTACCTTGCGAAAATTTTGATCGAAAATTTTGGACTCATTCACTGAAAGTTCGACACGTTTGACGATCGTTTGGATTCTGTTGTTACACGAGTTGGATTTTGTAAGCCCGAAAACCAAGATTCTTCCGCAAAATTTTCGAAAAAGTGGATGAGCATAGCTCGAATTATTGCACACGATGGTGGATGGACAAAATATTTGCCTTATTCAAAATCATGCGTCCAAAATAACACCCATTATCTCAACAATGCTAGAGATAGCCTTCAAAATCATAGAGCTTTAAATAATATTGAAATTTGTTTAGAGATTTTCGTCTTTTCGCTTAGTATTAGGTTGTGGCACGGTCCTATGCCCGGGAATCCAAATTAAGAATTGACAGCCTGCTATCATTTCACTAGGCTGGAATGAATCTTTGGCGACGACAGGCCTAGCCGTCTGTGTAAATGGTTGCTTTCTGTATTCACTCAGGTTGTTCAGTAGATTTCCACAAGCCTTCTCTATGCCAAGTACTTTCGCTGCGCAGATGCTGGCTGAGTGTGAGGTTGGCGGAAAGATACATGCAACCCAGTCCCTTTTGAACCCGCCGTTATGGAGTGAGTAGGAAACTTTTGCCTACCGAACCGATGACATAACTTATTGAACAACCTGGTATAAGCATCGACGCAGGCACACATACACAAAAAAAAAAAAATGGATAAGAGCAATGAAAACTCATATAGCATTTAACCCATTTAATATAAAATAAGCGCTAAAAGCGACGCATATACAATTTTTATCAATAAATACAGTCCAATCGACAAAAGCATACAAATTTCGAAAAAAATGTATGTTTGAATGTGTGCTTTTTGATTATGCATGATTGTGTGTATGGGCGTGTGTGCCGTTGAGTTGGAGGGACACGCAGCCATGCTGAAATTCAAAATGACATTTCAAAGGCAAACCAGAAATATTTCGTTCATGTATTTTAATGAGCGCAGTCAGCCGACCATATTACAGCGGTGGGCAGCGCCAGCAACAACAAAAATACCGCTGTAGCGCCCAGAAAAAAAAGAAAACATATTAACGCGTGCAACGTGGGGTCAGTAGATCGGTCTGGTAACCGCAAAATAGCGCAGCCAACGGCACAGTTGCATGTGTGAACCGTGCATATTTTCAGGCGCTGCAATGCGCGCGACATCTCATTAACAATTAGCGCGACGCGCCACGCGTGGCAGCGAGTGTGGCGCGGGTGCGTTGCCATATGTAAGCGGCGGTGGCGGTGGCGGCGTCGTTAATTCGAAGTGAAAAAACGAAATGCTGTCCAACAAATACGCTGGCACGCACACACACATACATATATGTAGGCGCTGGCGCGCGTTTAGTGGCGCAGCTTCCGCCGCCGCAGCAATGATGTCAAAGGACATGAAGTCAAATCGCCGGGTCATTTTGAATGAAGTTGATGACCGACTGCTGCACGTTATTACCACATGTTGCACACACCCACACGCAGGCGCACATGCACGGTCGTTTGTGTAGTGGTGGCGGCGGCTGCAGTCGATGCAGCGACGCGTTAACAACGCAATAATGATGAAGTGTGGCCGCTTTAATAGGCAACCAACGAAGCGTTGCATGTTGCGCGGCTGCACACAAACGGTTGCACATGCGAGCGCATACAATTGGAAGCGTATATATATATTTTAGTATATTTTTAGGCGTAAGAGCCGCAGTGCGCCAGTTGAATTTAAACTAGCTGTGCATTTGGGCAGCGACAACAACAATTTTAGTAATATATTTGTCGCTTTAAAAATTGAAACGGAAAATTTAAGTCAGTGCCTTTGCCTTTGTGATTTCATTCAACAAGAAAATTTTTCGCAAATTCTCAGTTGGTTTATACAAAAAATATAATACAAATATGCCACGGAAAAAAAACCGTTTTTTATATTACAAATTATCGAAACAAAGGAACAGAGAGTTAGAAAAGACTACGAATCTGACAATATTAAGTATTTGAGGCCAGCTTGGCAGACCGTAGCGTGGACGCACTGACATATTGCTATATCGGTAAGAAAAACAGAACAACGAACCTCACTTTTTCAGTTATCGCTCTGAAATTTTGGACACATCCTTTTCTTCCCAAGAAGCTGTCTATTTTTCGGCACCACGAACATCGGGACAATATAGCACATAGCTGCCATACAAAAACTGGTAAACTTTTTCATTTGACAAGATATCGTCACGAAATTTGGAACAGATTATTGTCCAAGAAAATGGTACAATCTGCCAACGAAATGTTCAGATGGAGTAACTATAGTATACAGCTGCCATACAAAGCGACCGATGAAAATCAAGTTCTCCTATGGGAAACTTTTTTAGTTGACGAGATATCGTCGCAAAATCCAGCATGCATTTTTACCTGAACCTGATCAGAACAATCTCCGAAAAAATTGTTCAGATCCCACTACTATAGCATATGCTGCCATATAAATTAAATACCAAAATCATGTTGTTATGTGTGAAACTTCTTATTTGAGAAAATATCGTAACGAAATTTAGCATGCATTTTTATTTAAGGCAAGGCTATAATTTCCGAACAAATTCTGCAGATCGGAGTACTATAGCATATAGCTGTCATACAAACTCATCGCTCAAAGGCATGTTCAAGTCCAAAACTTTTTTATTTACCAAGATTTCTCCACGAAAAGTGGCATGCGTTAATGTCTATAGCAACTCTGCAATATTTGAAGGAATTGTGCAAATCGGACCGCTATGTCAGATAGCTGCCCTACAAGCTACATACATTCTTATCTTATACCTTGCATGGAAAGTTATTTATTTCTGACCGTTACTCAAGCTGCCGTGCAACCAGAGTTAACGTTTTTGCTTGCTTCGAAATATCTTTAAAAAATAAAATTCCATGAAAGTGCAGAAATAAATTTCCAGACTCTACATAGAGCATCAGTATTCTAAACATAATTTTGCACTATCCCTATTCTCTGCTATTCCTTTTTATATAGAAATCTATCACTTAACTGATTTCCACTTCATATAATTCAATATAACTAAGCTTGGACCCTTAGCTTCATTGTGTTACACCCATCAAGAGAAATTATATAATACCAATGCTCGTACTGCATCCGAATGACTTTCTGTTTCGAATGCCACAACCACGCACAGATCGCTTAACCAAATATTCGACGGCAGCCATTCAATCATTCATAACAGAGTTCAGCATACACTTGGGAGTTGCCCACAGAGACTGCACTTTCTTCCATTTTAGCGCAGCGCTACTTCAACTTTCCATTTGCTTTCCGTTCACTCACTCCTCACTGTGCTGCTGTGTATAACCTAACGGGTGTTTTAGCGCCAACCAATCCAACCAATGTCAGCTACATACACTCTTATCAAAAACGCATAAAACTGTAGCATACATTTGGGGATTTGCGCTAAATGTTTGCCTGTTTGCTTTTGATTGTTAATTGCGGTTAGATGATGACTGTGAACCTTCGTTTGGATTTTGCAAATAATGTTTTATTTCTATTTTTTTTTTTCCATTCTCACTTAAGTTCGTTGCTTGTTCGGCAGGCGATTTTTCAGCTTTTAGCACTTGCCAAAAATGCTGCTGCTTCTTCTCTTTCTCTCTTTTTCGCATTTGTGCATTTTGCCCACTCTACGCAAAATGTTCGGCGTCGAATTTCTAGCACTTTTTAGCTGCTGAATTATTGCTTTGCCGTGTGGGGATATCTCATTGGAAATTGGTAGGAATATATTGCCGCCGTTGCTGTGCGGAATCGCCATCCTTATGTGGCTGTGATAGCATTTTGATTGATATGGAGTGGCTATCAACCGCGCAGATAGCTAAATAAAAGTGAAATAGCAAGCGGCAATAAAAGCAAGGAAAATTATTTAGTATTGACTAAGCGCCGTTGATAGTTCGTGGGAGGGAGGGAGCGAGTTAGGACTCTTTCGCTTTTGGCACCACGAACGTGGGTCGGCCGGAACACAGAGTAAAAAACTTCGTCAGTTGACGTTATCCTTGAGATCTAACCAAATGTAGATTGGTCGGTAAGCACTTGGTTCAATTGTTGAATGCGTGGAAATCCTTACATCCGTGGTCCATTTATAAATCTCTAATCGAAACAGCTTTTCGCTGGATTTCCATGCCACTAACACCTCGTGGGAAAGAGCTAGTGATGGCTCTTTCGGTTTTGGCACTAAAACCGGGGATCGATCTGTACAGAAAGCTCTAAACTTCATCAGTTGCTTCTTTACTTTGTGAGGTTTATCCAAAGGTAGACTAGTTTGTAAGCACTTCGACCATCAATTGAATCCTGGACACTGTTGCATTTCTGGTCGATCGAATCGAAGTTGTTAAGCACTTCGACCTTCAATTGAATACAGAGACACCCTTGCTTTGTGGTCTATCCATGGGTCTCGAATCAAAGGAGATTGCGAAGTCTTTACAAATGTAGGCAGATCGGTAAGCACATGTTTTTTCCGTTGAATGCTTGAAAACACTACCTTTCATGGTCCACTCGAATTTACCAACGACGTGTCCTAACTAGAAATTGGAGCAAGCGATCGTTTCTCTTGCAGCAAGTAGCTCGATACACAACATGGTCAATGAAACTTTGTTCCTTGTTAGATATGTGCCACTGGGTTTGGAAGCCGGAAAAAATGTATTTTATAAAAGGAACACCAAAGCGTCGGATTATGAACTCCAAAAACATTGAAAAATTATGTCTTAGTGGATAACTGTGAAGTCCAGAAATAAGGACCTGGAAGTCTAAGTTCTCTAAGGTCTGATCCAGTTGTTACAGAGCGCTACTACATTGATATTTAGATCCTTAAATTACGATTATGAGCTGAGATGCTCTCATTTGACCAGTTTCATTCCTTTCAGTACCTCAGTCTACGGTAGTGTCGCATTAAAAATCAGTACACGGACCACCCACACTTCTTTCACAGGCTATTGCTCTCAGACTCCGGAAGTTACCACTGCCTGCAAATTCCAAACTCTCTGAAACTTCTATAGCTATGTGTGGTAGCTCTAATCATTGTGACCCCGCAAATTGTGCGCTTAGACACACAATCACGCACCGATTTAAGGCATATAAGGGTTCAGTGATGCCACTTTACTAATTCCAAATTTTTTTCCGAGCACTTTTCGAACTATCGGAACTGCACGAGTGGTCAGACTATCTGCGCTTGGCAGCGCTGGCGGTCACTGCCGTCCCTGACCGTTTTAAACGCCACTCATTGTTTTTGTTTTCGCCGTTTTTGCGTCCTTTTCGCTTAAATGCTCGATATTTTCTTCCCACTTTTTCGGCATGCAAATCCGCATACGCATCTGCGTTTAATATCCTGCCTCCCAACAGACCATTACGACAACCGTTGTTGCTGGCTATGCGAACGACGAAAAATGACGAGTTATCAGAGCGCCAAGCGGCCAGTCGTTGCCAGTCATGAATGGGGCCCTGGCATTGTTCATGGGCTTTACTGGCGCGCCGGTGCGTTTTAGTGTGCAGCAGTGCATATGGGAATGTGTGGCGGGCATCAGTATGTGTATGTGTGTGTGTGTGTGTGTAATAGCAGTTATCGGTGTAAATTTCTGTGCGTTAATGGCGCTGCGCTGTGCGACTTATGCCCTCCCTGGCCCTTTAAATGCTTGCGCTTTGCCTTCGACGCATCTTCCGCTCCATCTATTTTTGTTTGCTGTCGCTGTGCTTGCCGTTGCTTTTGTTGTTGGTGACAGCAGTTGGCCACTGCTTCGTCTGCTGGTTGCAACGTTTTCAGCTCCGTTGGCTACGATAATTGCTGTCATTCAGTCATTCATTCATTCGCACAAATGACAATGACGATAAAGCCAACGTCAAAGCCAAAATGACAACAAAAACTACAACAACAACAGCCACATAGCACATGACAGCATCAACGGCCTCCACACACACACATTTGCCACACTTGACTGCCGTTTTCTGCTCCGTACCGAAATAGAGATGAGCCACCTTCTCCGCTCACATTCGCTTAACAACAAAATAATACGCCGTACAACAACTAAAACAACAAGTGTTTGTTGATTACACGAAGCGCTGTTGTTTTGTTTGCTGCTTTCATTGCTCTTGGTATTTGTATTTGTTGTTGTTGTTGCATTTTTATCGTTTGGCATTGTTCGTTAACGTCCTTTTCACGGCTCGTTCGGCTGTGCGAAACGTGCATGTCCTGAAGGACAACATCGTTAAAAATGATGATTATGCGTTATGTCTTTCGCCAGCTAGTCGGCGAATTTGACTTTCACTGTTGGGCTACATATATTTTTGCCTACCTTTTTCCATAGGCAGCGTTAATTTTGACGTTTTTTTCGGCAATTTTCACAAATCAAGCATTTTTTCTTATGTCATGGTGGAGCTTCGTTGATTAAGAGTCTTGCTTTGGCATTCTTCTGGCATCGCTGTCTCTACTTCCTAAACATTAATTGTATCACAATTCTCCATTTTTTCTATATTCATTATTGCTAGCACCAGGTTGGTATTGTATTTGTTGTTGTTGTACCGGCAGAAACATTCCGAAGTAATTTCAAAGAATGGTCCCGAGCTAACAGCTCATGGACGAATAAACATCCGGCTCCATTGCGCTACTTGGAACTGACTTCCGTTGAAACGGTATTCGATCTTTTCCTCCATGTCTACCTCGAGAACATTCCAAAGTATTTTCGATGAACGGTGCCGAGTGAATGGTTCTAGCTAGATAAACACCTGGGTCTGTTCCGCTACTTGAACCCGACTGCTGTGAGAACGGTGTCTTATCTGTTACTTGATTTATATCGATATTATACTCGATATGTATCTCGATTTATATTCTAATCTATGTCTATCCCTATCTTCATTTCTATTTCTACTTCTCCTTCATCTACATATTTATCTATCTTAATACCTGTCTACATTTCTTGCCCTATCCCCTTCTAATTTATTTCTGTTGCCCAATTCTCTCTCTTTCTCTGTATGTTTGTTCCTATCTCTATTTCGAGCACAGTTTTTGTACTTTCTCCAGCTCAGCTCCAGTATTTATTCTATTTTTGCTTAGGTTTTGCTCGCATTCTCAGTCTTAATCTCAATCTCAATCTCAATCTTAATCTTAATCTTAATCTCAATTTCAAACTCAATCTTAATCTCAATCTTAATCTCAATCTTAATATCAATCTCAATCTGAGTCTCAATCTCAAACTCAATCTTAATCTCTATACCTATCTCTATCTATATGTCTATATATTTCTCTATCTCTATATCTCTCTTTATCTCTATATCTATATCTATACCTATCTCTATCTCTATCTCTATCTCTATCTCTATCTCTATCTCTATCTCTATCTCTATCTTTGTCTCTGGCTCTGTCTTTGTCTCTGTCTCTGTCTCTGTCTCTGTCTCTATCTCAATCTCTGTCTCTGCCTTTATCTTAATCTCGATCTCAATCTACATCTCTTTTTAAATTTCTACCAAAGTTTTAATATCTACACAAGCTATACCATTTCAATACTTCTACATCTCTCTCTCTCTTCATCTCTTATTCCATCTCCATTTCTACTTCTACCTTCATCTAAACTTACGTCCGTACCTATTTTTGTACTCTGCTCTCTATTTCTTTTTATCTAGTTTTATCTTTATATCCATCTTCTCTCAAACTAAGCTATTTGATTTGGATTTTATAATTGTCTTCTGTGAAATTATTCCAAAACTTTTACTATATTCTTCAGAATTTATATTTCACCACTATTTCTTGCTCTCTCTTTCTTTCTCTTAAATTTTCGCAGTCACATCTTTCATATTTCTAAATTATAAGTCACTTAGACTTTTTAAACTTCAACTTAATTTTCAAGCCACTAAAATGATGCTTAAACAAAAAGCTGACAGCAAAAATTATATTTTTAAGGTCACACTACAAAAAATCGCTACAAAATGCTTTCGCTTTAAAGTCCCATTCATCCAACAAATAGCATATCGGTCCATTAGGTTAATTAATTAAGTGTGCACATGCGAATGCCAAATTTCAAAAAACGAAAACAAGTACGAGCTAATAAAGAGTAGCTGAAAGCCAAGTCGAATGCGAGAAAAAAGAAGATGAGCGCTGAAAAGGGTAAAATAATTAAGGATATACAGCAAGCAAAGTAAGACCATAGGCATTCATGGGAAAATTTTGAAGCTCAAAAATTAAATGACTTCATGCACATAAGGCCAAAAAACGGGCGAAATAAATTTAAACGAAATAAGCCAGTCGGGTCTGCGGCAGTCAGCGACGCGTGTGCGATGCTTTGCAGACGTCAGCAGCTCATTAGATGGCCGAAAGTCAAAAGGGCACAAGCCAGACGGATCAAGTCGACAGCAAATCAAGCGAGAAAATACAAAATGAACGAGGCATGAACGTAGGCAACAGGACAGTTGACAATTTTGCTCACTGAGCTAAATTGTTTATGATGACAGTTAGGAAGATGCGTGGAAGAAATTTCGTACTGCACAGAGAGGTACCTGGTTTTGGATTTAAAATTTATGGATTATGTGGTTAATAATATTTTAAGTTTATAGTATTTGTAGAGCGAAAAAATCACGAGTAAAATAAATAATTGTTTTGTAAAGCTCAACACGTTTTTAACTCTCACAAGTCTTTACTCTTTCTCTGGTATGTAGAAAATGAAAATAAAAGTTATAAAATATATTACCTATAAATTTAAGCAAAATCGAAGTTTTCGGACGCCTTGACTGAAAAATGCACCTTCTGCATTTCAAAGCTAAAAAAATTCAGCTAAATTTTCGAAAACTGTTGGCCACTACAGCGTGTTCAGAGACTGTAACAGAATGAGATTGCACGGACGTTTCGAACTCTCTTCAGAGCAGACAAAGTTTGAGAAAATTTTTCGAAAACTCTAGTGAAGAACTGGAGTCCAAAACAACGTTGAGTGAAAGGTACGCAGCTTTCAGAGGAACCACATTTTATGGAAAACCCGAAAAAGGCTGAGAGCTTTAATCCAGAGTCATATTGTCGTGACCTTCGGAGCAGAAAAAGTCATTAAAAGTTAAGCGAAATTTTCGAAAAATATGGTAAAGAGAATCTTCAAAGACTTAAAAGCAGAACAAGGTTGAACGAAAGAGAGCCGTTTTCTTTGCTTATTCAGCGCAGAACAAGTTTGAGCGAATTTTTCGTAAACTGTAGTATAAGGTATGGACTTTGGGACTCGACTAAAAAAACAACGTCGAATGAAAGTTAAGAAGCTTTCAGAGGAAGCCTCATTCTGAGGAGCTTTGGAACCAAATAAAGTTGAACAAAAATGTTGAGCGATAAACTCTTTCCTTTTAGAGTCGTATTTTCTTCAACTTCAGAATCAGAACAAAAGAAGTTTGACCGAAATTTTCGAAAACTTTAGTGGAAAACATGTTCTTTGTAAGTCCAGAATAACGTTTAATGAAAGTTACGCAGTTTCCAGAGCGAGCCGTGTTCTCGGGAGCTTTAGACCCGAAAAAGAGTGATAGCCTCGTCAATTTCAGAAGAGGACAAGTCAAAAAAGGTTGAATAAAAGTTTTGAACTCTTGGAGAGAAAACAGTATCCTCTGCAGCAATGAAAAATATTAGCCAGCTAGAAGAAGTGCTTCCGGTGACTATACATTGGAAACGTTTAGATTGCAAGGACCTGGGAAAATACGAAACATTTTCAATCACTGGAAATGCTAATTGATAAAGTTGGACTGCGCCATTATCTCATTCCTCGCATTAGAAAAATTTTTTAGTTGACGAGGTATCTCCACGAAATTTGGCTTGTGTTATTTTCTTAGGCAACCGTATAATTCAAAAAGAAATTATTCAGATATAATCACTATATCATATGGCTGCCATACAAAGTTAATGATGAAAAGCAGGGTCTTGTTAGAAAAACTTTTTTATTTGACGAGGTATCTTCACAAAATTAGGTATGCGTTATTTTCCAAAGCAACGGTACAATCCACGTAAAACTTATTCAAATCGGATTACTATTGCATAGAGCTGCCATACAAACTGACCGATCAAAACCAAGTTTTTCTTATGAAAACTTTTTTACTTGACATGATATCGTCACGAAATTTGGTAAGTATTATTTCCTTAAGTAAGGGTATAATTCACGAAAAAATTATTTAGATCGGAGTACTACAGCGTATAGCTCCCATATAATATAAAGTAATTCAATCACTTCATGTACACAGTAAATAATAATTTTGCCTCCATTTTAACCGCAACACCACACTTAGCGGCTAAAAAACTTCCGATGCAAGCTGCAAATTGAATTATCCAATATAGTATACCCAAATTAACTGTAATATTCGTAGCTGTTCTCCCATGATTATGCTTCTTGCAACAGATGCGGCCATAGCCAGGTGTCTTTTAATAAAGTCCACTTTACGAGCAGAT
Source organism: Bactrocera latifrons (assembly GCF_001853355.1). Lineage (NCBI taxonomy): Eukaryota > Metazoa > Arthropoda > Insecta > Diptera > Tephritidae > Bactrocera > Bactrocera latifrons. The sequence goes on along the minus strand of NW_017537033.1, from coordinate 113,286 downwards.
TGATCTATTATGACGAATAATTCAATAAACTAGCGGCTAAGAGTACGCAAATATATTAATATACATACAAATACGCAAGTACAACAACAGAAAAAACAATGTGGCATACTCAAAGCAATGCAAAATGCAAAGTTTAATGGCCAAGAAAAAAGAATTCCGCAAATATATTTTCCTTTTTTGTAGTAAAATGCGCTAAAGCGCGTCACATTGATGGCCAATTAAACTGGTGGATGCATGCATTTTGCGGATGCAAACATTTATTATTGCGTTACTCTTAGCCGCGCTGAGCTGCACATACTGAGGCGTGTTCAAAAAGCCGTTTCGAGTTGAGTATGTGGCGTATGCGCTCGAAAATGCCGCCACTGTGCGGCCCGAACAAGCACAAAGCGTTGGCCACTCTACAGAGAATCAAATTAACGCAGCGCGCAACGGGAGCATAGCGCCAATGGCTGCTTTTAGGCGCGTTGCTGTTGATATTGTGAATTTTGCGGTGAATGTGGCGTAAAAATGGCGGCCGGCATAAAAGCTAGCTGCACTACTGTATGGCGCATGAATGGACATACAACGCGCCGCACTTGACTGCCCCTTCAGGCGTATGCCCGCCGAGCGCGCGCCTTAGCACGTTGTGTGTGTTTGTGCGGCTTTGTTGTTTGTATGTTGCATTATTTTTCATGCATTTATTTATTTAATGTTTTTGCGTTTTTCTGCGGCACTCGTAAAGTTTAAAGCAAAGTGAATTAAATAAATGTACGCGAAGTTTTCAATGCAATTTGCGAACAAAAATAAACTCGCCACCGCAAAGTGAATGTAAAAGTCAGCCGAGGCGGAAAAAACCAATACCACGCAGCAAAACGTTATACATATATACTTAAAAACACACACACGTATAGTATATAGTGACATGCAGAGACTCTCGAATAATTTTAAATTGAGGCAAGTAGCTGTCCAATTAAAATGAGCGAGTGAACGCAAAACGAGTGGAAATGAAATTGTAGTTGCAAGTTGAGAACATAAAAAAAAGCCGATAAGAAATGTACTAACTTCGGCTGAACCATAGCTATATGTAATACCCTTCACAGTTGCATTTTTTATGGCATAAAAGAGGATTAAAAGATCTTTATCTTAAATTTGAACGGTCCGCTTCTATGGAAGCTATAGTTATTCGATATAAGATGCTTCTGTGAAATGAGCAGCTGATGAGTGAAGAACGTGAGCTAAACTTTAGATTGATATCCGAAAAATTATGGAATTAGCTCGCTTATATATAAAGAGAAAGGCGGACAAACAAATGAATATGGCAAGATATGCTGATCAAATATATATATACTTGATAAGGCCTGCGACTGTTTCTGCTGGCTGTTATGAGCATCGTCGCAAAATTAATATACGCTGTTCTTTTTTTTTTTATACCCCACATAAAGAAAAAATATACGTAATTACGCTTTTTTGTTTAAATTTGAATGAACTTTTTGTTTACATTTATCCAAGTCCACAGCCTTTATTTACATTGAGCCAAGACAACCAACTCTGTTTACCCTTGAGGTCACTGACCTGTCTGTTTGCATTTTATGAGGTCAATAACCTTTTGGTTAACATATAGCCAAGACAAAAATTTATGTATACATTTGGGGTCTCTGGCCCATTACTTTACATTTTATGAGGTCATTGATCCTTTTGTTTACATTTGGCTGAGGTCAATGACCCCTTTGTTTAAATTGAGGTCAATGAACTTTTTGTTTACATTTAGCCAAGTCCACAACCTTTGTTTACATTAAGCCACGTCAACATCCTTTGTTTGCATTTGGGTCAATCTTTTATAGAACCACATGGCAGAGAAATATCCGTAAGGTCACCTCATAACTTTTAAGTCACATGACACTTTGGCTTGAAAATCGCTAAAGCAATAGCCAGGCGCGGTGCCTTCTTTTATTTTATTGAGCCATTTGGCTGCCAGCTTCCCCTGAAGTCATCTCATGACTTTTAAGTCAAATCGTATCGGGGCGCGAAGCTCACCTAAGCACGGACCACGCACTGTACCTGCATTTCTTTTATAGAGCCCAATAAAGTAACATTCAAAGCCATCAACCTAAACTATTTTACGTTGAAAATATTTGTCCAAGGAAAGAAAACATAAACTGTAAAAAAGAAGCGTATATCTCTATAAGATCAGCCTACACCGATCTCACAGTGAGCTGGAAAATATTAAGCCTAATTAAACTTAGTAGAAAATATCTTTAACATTTCCGACAGAAAAAAAATTTGTTTTTAAACGTTCCAAAAGGCTTAAGCTTAATAGGCTTAAAGAATCGGTAGAAGATTTGATTGCTCTCGACATATTTGAATAACAAATACTAATTATAGAGTCTGATGATTCAAATTGATACTATAACTAACAAATATAAAAATATCGCTAAGATAAGCAAATGAATCTGATAAAAAACTGATATATGCGCCTCAAAATATGCTAACAATATTTTTTTATCAAACGTAATTAAATTCAGAATTCGGTAGGCTTTATCTTGATGATTAAAGCAAATACTAAACTCTGATACTCGTTTTAGCCTAATCAATATTTTCCATCGCCTAAAAGTATGCTCACATATTTCAAAAACGTACATAAAGTAGAATCAGAAATCTGTATGACCAAACAAAATTCTGAAATTGTGATAATCGCTAAGATTTTGCTTAATTGAAGTTATTTTTCGCACAAAAGTATGATATTTTATTTATAAAACATGAAAAAATACAAAATCGGCAAGCTTTATCCTTTATCAAGCGAAATTCTGAAATCGTGGTACTCATTTATAGCTAGCTTAAGCTCAATCAAAATCTCTCAACGATGAAATCAAATTCAGAAATCAAGGTTTTAATTCGCCCGAAAGTATGCTAACACCATTTTTGTATCAAATGTACAAAAATACGGCATCGGGAAGCTTCATCTTAATGACCAAATCAAATTCTGATATTTTATTGGACGCTTGAAGTAAGCGTAACAAACTTTCCTTCGCCTGAAAGTATGCTAACACTATATTTTTTTTTAATTAAGCGTGGGTCAGTTATAACTCGGCCGATCTTTTGCAAGCTTTCTACTGATAATAGAATCAATTTCTGTAATTTGCGTGCTCTAAGCATTAACTCCAAGCTTAAGCTCCTTAAGTTATGCTACAAAAATAAGATTATATCTCTCAATAGTTATGGAGGGGATGCATCTGACATCAAAAAATTACCTATACAATCTCCTGCAACCGTTATTCTCAAACCTTTTCGTCTTCTTTTGTACCTTTTCACCAATTTCAGATACTTAACTAAAAATATCGCTTCTAAGTTTGCTTGAAAAAAAGCTTTAAACAAAAATTTATCTCTTTTAAATGCCTAGAGTGGCAAAAATTGACTATACACAAACTTAGCAAATAGCGTATAAAAGCCGTAAAGGCCAGCAAAGTTCTTAAGTGTCACCGTTAGTAACTTCATGCCGCTCCGCACCTAACAAGCGCTCGATTTTAATTAAGTTTTAATCCCTAAAATATTTCCGGCATACAACTTTTGCTGCCAATGCATGCAAAGCAGCCTTGAAAAATGAAAGCAAAAAATTTGCAGTAATAATATCGCACTAAGAGGCGATTAAGGACCTTTCTTAATGCAAAAATTTCCAAGGGCGCTTAGCGCCGATGAATGTGTGGATGGCTTCGGTGAAGGAGGCAAGTAAGCGGCTGGCACAGACAGAAAGCAACTTAAAGTAAAAAAAGGTGAGGCGAAGATTTTGAAGAAGTGGATAACTACACCCGTGTGATTTCATATATCACTACAACTGTGTGTGTGCGCTTGTAGTTACTACTTTATACTCATATAAGTGATAGTATTAGCGATGACTTGAAAGTCTACAAAAGGCGTTCACGCACAACCACAAATCGTATTGCCTTCGACAAGTGGACGGGGGGTGGATTCTAATTGCGTGTGTGTGTGTGTGTGTGGCTTTTTAGAAACTACAAGCGCCCACCTTATTGCCAATTTATATTTATTGCAAGCGCAACGAGTCGTCGTTCATTCCCATGACTATGAAGCCGCTTAAATTCTTTTTTATTAAATATTCAAAATAAATCCGACAGCAATGATTACATGCGCACAAACACATGCATATTCAAACACATACACATGTAAAGCTATCACAGAAAGTGAATCAACAAGGCAGCTAGTCTCTGATTAGATTCGGAAAAATGTATGTGTGTGTAAAGGAAGTTCCACAATGTCATACGTCTCACTTTCACTCTTCAACTCTCGTCGCTCTCTGCAGATGTTGTTGTTGTGCATGAGCGTAAGTAAGGCTTTGCAAAAATGATTATTAAATTTTCATATTATGAATCCATAGCATTGCATGGCGCACGAACTAACCCAGCCAGTAAACGGCTTGCCACAAACGAATTTCAGCATTTGCTGCCATACGGGGCAGCCCTGCGACAGCAGCTAAGCATGTTGATACCAAAAAAGTACACAAAGAAATTGTCAAAGGTTTGGACGGCACATATATCCATTAAAGTATATTGTTGCTCGACGTCGGCGACCGTTTGGAATTCCCAAAGGCATACCACACAGCTTAGACGCCCAACCGACGAACTGCGCGTAGTTCAGCGCGCCACACAGACCCAGCCGGCTTTTGCCTATTTAGGCGTAAGAGTGAAATCAATAAACCTAAAATGAAGGCTTAGCTGCCAAATTGGATTTATGCGAAATATGCGGTGCATGCAACAACCCATTGCCGTTGGCTGGGTCACCCCCAAATGGATTAGTGTTGTTGAAAGGGTTTTAATACGCCGACTTACTGCTTAAATAAAATTACGCGACAGATTTCGTCAGCCTTTTTTCAACACACACACGTATACGCGGCAGTAGAATTTGTTCGTATTTTCGATAATAACGCATTACTGAAGCGCTGTGCCTCTTATATCAGGCGCTATATAGATATTTCTATTTTTTTTTTCTCGGTTAGTCATAAATGTTGATAATATGATTGCCAGTCGCTGCTTGGATCAGCAGCGGCAGTTTGCTGAGTTAGCGTCCGCTATTTTTTGTTATCGTTATGATTTGTCAAGTGTCCTTTCGTTTTGATGACAGCGTTGATGTCCACTTAAGCCCTGCAAATTGTCCCCGCCGGCATAAGGCTTTACGAGTAGAGTACAACAAAAAAAGCGGATTAAAATAAAAGCAAAGACGCAGAGCTTCACTAATGAAGTATGCAAAGCGAAGTTTAGTGGATAATTTTTTGCATGAAAGATGGAGGTGAAGCAGGATTTGTGCTTTAAGTCGGTACAGAAAAATGTTCAGATCGCTTAATATGGCTGGTTGAGCGGCATTAGCAATGAAACAATTTCCTTTGTTAATGCCCTAAAAAAAAGTAAAGTAAAAAAGTTTATAACAATTAGAAGATCGAATATGACTAATTATATATACTTATATGCTCAGCTTGAGGAGTTCAGTTGATTTGGAGTCATCCGTCTGTCTACGTATACCCAAATTAGTCCCTCAGTTTTTCAGCTATCGCTCTGAAATTTCGTGTACATCCTTTTTTTCACAAGGTCAGTGAACTTTTTGTTTACATTTAGCCAAGTCCACAACCGTTGTTTACATTTGGCTGAGGTCAATGAACTTTTTGTTTATATTTAGCCAAGTCCACAACCTTTGTTTACATTACGCCACGTCAGCATCCCTTGTCTACATTTGGGTCAATATTTTATAGAGCCGCATGGCAGAGAAATATCCGTGAGTTTACCTCATATCTTTTAAGTCACATGACTCTTTGACTTGAAAATCGGTAAAGCAATAGCCAGGCACGGTGCCTGCTTTAATTTTATTGAGCCAGTTGGCTGCCAGCTTTCCCTGAAGTTACCTCATGACTTTTAAGTCAAATCGCATCGGCGCGCGAAGCACACCTAAGCAAATCCTTTTTTTCACAAGATGCTACTTATTTGTCGGAACCACTTATATCAGACCACTGTAGCACATAGCTGCCATACAAACTGAACGATCTGACTGAAATGCTTGTATGGCTAGCTCTTTTATTTGATGAGATATCTTCATTAACTTTGACACAAATTGTTGCTCAAGACAATGCTATAATTCCTGAAAAAATTTTTCAGATCGGACTACTCCATCATATAGCTGTCATACAAACTGAACGCTCAAAAATCTAGTACTTGTATGGAAAACTTTTTTAATTGGAAAGGTATCTTCACATAATTTGGCAGAGCTTATTTTCTAAACCAGCTCTATAATCTCCTAAGAAATCTTTCAGATCGGACGACTATAGCACATAGCTGTCATACAAACCGAACAATCGAAGTCAAGCGATTGTGTGGAAACTCCTATTTTTATCGAGATTTTTTAGGAGGGGAGTGAGWTGGGAAAAGTTCTGAAAACTTTCCTTTAAGCTTCTGAAATGAATACCGCACACGCATGCCAGCAATGTCTGCTAAGAAAAATAATATTTAGTTATTTAGAACAGCTTTCTCTTTCCACTAATAAAAAAAATATATGTTAAATCTACAAAATTCGACTGCTCGCTTCAGGGTTTTCCTGCTTATTCGCTATTTTTGCATATTAGTCAAACACACACTTTCAAACGGCCACTAATACACACACGCATACACACAAATATATGTCTGTTTGCCTGTTTGAGCGCATTTTAGCGTCACGTACATGCCTTGGCACTTTATCAGAGATTAACAAATGAATTATTTATGAACAACGTTGCCACATACGAGCAATGACAACAACAACAAAATCGCTATGACAATTGACACACAAAAAAAAAAAGCGAATAAAGCAGCGTACAAAACACATTTGAATACAGTAAAAGCCACTAAGTGGGCGCGCAGGGATGCTGCAAATCCGTGCTTGTGTGTTTGTTGTAATTGTGGCTGGGCTGCAATAGATATGTGCCACCACCGTGGGGAACGTTCCTGCTTGGTGCCACGCGGTATGCAAAGTGAAGCTGAGGCTAAATATCGTTACACATTTGTCAATTTGGCATATTTTTTTGTGATGTACCGCAATTTATTTTTTTGTTTGACGTGAGGATTTTTATTTCTGCTTCTATGCTTGCCACATTTGCTTATGTGTTTGCAACACATTGTGCTTTTTTTTCTTTGTGATTTCCATATGAGCTATAAATATATTTCTTGTTACGCTTGTAAATTTGTCCTTTACTATCAATATTTCATGCCATCACTCACACTGCGTGTCATTTGTATGCGTACAAATTTAATATGTGTTGTAAGGTGGACGTTTTGTTTAGATTAAGTCGTGTATCTGCTGGCACAGGGTGTGCTTTAAGTTAGTGTAGTAAAAGCCGTTGGCAAAATATTAATTTTCAGTTTTTTTTTCTAAAAAATGTGTGAGAAAAGATCAAAAAAAATATATCATAATAAATTAAATTAATTTACTTAAATTTTTTGGCCGAGAAGAATATTTTAGGTTCATTTAATTCCATTTTTGGAGTGAGATGAATATTTTAAGTTACTTTAATTCCAGTTTGGGCCGAGATGAATATTTAAGTTACTTTATATCCATTTTTTGGTCGGATTGAATATTTTAAGTTACTATAATTCCATTTTTACTTCAATCCAGTTTTTGGTTGAGTTGAATATTTTAAGTTACTTTAATTGCGTTTTTTGGCCGAGATGAACATTTAAAATACTTTAGTTTAATTTTTTGGCTCAGATGAATATTTTAAGTAACTTTAAGTTCATTTGTGTGGAGAAATGAATATTTAAAGTCATTTTAATTCCATTTTTTGACCGAAAGTAATATTTTAAGTAACTTTAAATCCATTTTTGACCCAGTTGAATATTTTAAGTTACTTTAATTCGATAATTTGGACGAAAAACATATTTTGACTTACTGTAAATAACACAAATAGTGCTCGTATGTCAAATTGTTCTGAGTATATATGTGCCATATTGCCACACTGAGGTTGGCACATTCCGAAGTATGAAATACAATTTATGCAGTCAAGTTTGAGACTTCAGTGTACCAGGTTATGCCTCAATATGTATATGGAAAAGATCACAGCGCTTCCTAGACCCGTGAAAGGAGAATCGACACTCACCACCTCTTCGTCGATTTCAAAGCTGCTTTCGACAGCACGAAAAGGAGCTGTTTTTATGCCGCGATGTATGAATTTGGTATCCCTGCAAGACTTATACGGCTGTGTAAGCTGACGTTGAGGAGAACAAAAAGCTCCGTCAGAATCGGAAACCTCTCCGAGCCGTTCGATATCAAACCAGGCGATTCTTTATCGTGCGACTTTTTCAACCTGCCTAAAGACCACTCAGATAAAAGTGAAGTATATGACTGTGATTACATAAATTTTCAAAATTTCTAAGAATACCCAGTTATCCAAAATATTACGTTATTTTTTAATTTCGTCGCTTTCCAAAAATTTGCATAAATTATGAGCTTTGTTCCAATAAGTTCTACACTTTTTCGTAATTATACCTTGCACCATGTATACCAACTCTCTGGTTCCTCGAAATCAATAATTTCTCCAAAATAATCAAGAATTTTTGTGTCAAGGTGTAATAATCTGTGTTAGTTTGAGACTCAGCTCCTAAATTCCACCAGAGATTCACATTTGCATGAAAAATTTCCGAGACAAAGTTATAAAAATCTAATTTTTTTCAAAGACTTGACCCCTACAAGCTACCGTAGATTCACATTTAGTTGTAAAATGGTAGACCACTCACATTAGCCTGAAAAAGAAACGCTTACATAACATACGAGCAAACAAAGAAGAAGCTTGTAAATCACCATAATTTGTACCTAACAGAAATAACAAATATACACGCTAATCCAAAGTGCTTTTTTAAATTTCCACACGCTGAACATTGCGCAACAATGCATTCGGAGCATACAGGAGATTTAGTTTGAAATGTTTGAAGCGTAAAAACGCGTAGGCGGCGAGATGTGCGCTACCTACATACTCCATACGTGAGAGAGGACACATAAAAGGTAAACACAGGGAGGATACTGGGTACTCACGTCAACATAGATAGACATACATATATACAATTCTGTAGTAGAATGTGTGCAGCAAGCGGAAAGTCTAGGCGATGCCTTATACCGAGCGCTGATGGGTGGATCAGCGCGCTATGTGCTGTTGTTGTTGCTGCTTTTGCTGTTAGCGCGACCAACCATGTCAGCTACGGTGCGCTGACAAGCAAACGCCAGTGTTGACAGGCTGGCGATCCACTTTACAAGAAGTCTAGCATTTCTGCAATGTAAGCAAAGCAAGCGCGTTGGGCGAACCGGCGACAACAAATCGTGCAACAAAGGCGCATAGTTAGAATTTGGGGGCATGCCACAAGCGTATGTGGCACGTCAAGCGAATTGTGAGCTGTCAACTGTGTAACAGCTGAAGAGGCAAAAAAATAAAAAATAAAATCGCCACGTTACGTATACGCCCTCGTATACCTTGTTGTAGAGTGTGGCTGAGGGGATCACATGTTGGCCACACAAAAAAAAAAAACGATACAACAATAAATATGTGGCAGTACAGCGAAGGGGCGACAGTACAAACGGTAACCAGCCTGGTGACATATGCAATAAAAATAGCAACAACTAAGCGCATATACATATAAATATTAATATGAAAATTGGTGTGAGTGCGAATAGTGTGAGCTTCTAAATATTTATTACAAAGACTCGACGCTTTTTTTTCCAACTTTTTTATATATAATGAAAGACACTCTCACTTTAGCGCCATGCAGCAGCGTTGACATTTGCCAAGTTTGTGTGAGAGAGAGAGAGAGAGCAAAAGATTTGGCAAGCGCAAAGCAGTGTGTGTGTGCGGGTGTGACAGGTTAAAGGTTACCCGCTTAGAAATCATAATACAACGCCATCTGCAAATGATTTATACTTTTAGGGCATATTTGAAAGTATTTGTGCATATCGCTTGGCAAGCGGAGCGCACGCAAATGACTGTTCATGCGTATTTATTACGGCTGAGGACAGTTGGCCGGGCGGCACAAGCTACCGCGCTGTATCGCCCTGGGTATAAGTCCAATTTCACACCCAAAAAAGGCAGTAAATTCCACCCAAAACCAATCGCACAATTGTAGAGTCCTCAACGCGTGGCATGTTCCACACGCCTCCTCATTGGCATTCGCACTCGTTGTCTGCCTATTTAGCATTTATATGCTGGCGCTAGTTGTCGCGCATTGTCAATTGCACCGCACTTTTGCTCGGTACTGATTTTAATTTCATTTGCAAAACGTGCATGAATTTCAATAATGTCCTTCCGGCCGTCGTACCGTTAGTTTAGTGCTCACTCAAGTGGGTGCTGCAAGCAGCTGGCGGATTGTATGAGTGGGGAGTGAGTGGGACAGAAGCAGTGCGACATGACCAAATCAAAGAAATTGTGTGCGGCGGTTCGTGCGAAAGATGAGAGCACACAGGGTTGCATTGCATTGTGCTCTCCATATTGACCGGAAAAAGAGAGATCTTGTTGATGGAAGAGAAGCAAAAGAAGTTTTGAAAAATTGCCAAAAGTACATTTTAAAATATTTTCCGGTTGTAACGTAACATTAAGTCTACGAGAGAGAGAGAGAGTGATCTAGTTGATGAAAGAGATAACGAAAATTGTTTGGGACAATTGTTAGAAATAGTAAAATATTTTCTCGGTCGTAATTTAACCTTAAAGGGAGACCCCCGAGAGAGAAAGCGAGATCTAGTTGAAGGAAGGTAGGCAAAAAATAGTTTTGGAATTTTTGTAAAATATATTCTCGGTTGAAAAATATCATGAAAATTCCGAGCGAAAAAGATAGAAAGAAAGAGAGGGAAAGAATGAGAGAGAAGTAAATATAGAGAAAGAGAGAGAAACAAGAGAGGGAAAGAAAGAGAGAGAAGTAAATAGAGAGAAAGAGAGAGAGCGACATGTAGTTAAAGAAAGAGACGCCAAGAAGCTTAAGGAGCTTTTTGAATATTTACTCAGTTGTTACTCACCTTTTAAATTTCGAGAGAAAGGGAGAGCGATAGTTGTGGTTGAAAAAAGAGAGACATAAATAATTTTTGAAAATGTGTACTCAGTTATTATTTAACCTGATAACTCAAGGCAACGTAGCGAGAGATGTAGTTAAGTAAAAGAGACAATAGGGGTTTTGGAAACGATTTGCTTGGTTGAAATTTACTTAGAAATTTCCGAGTGGGAAATATATAGATGTAGTTAAGGAAAGATACATGTTACATAACCCGAAGCTTTCGAAAGAGGAAGTTAGACAGATATCTAGTTTTTTTGTTTATACTCTAACATTAAATTACAGAGCGAGAGTGGGAGTAATATAGTTAAACAGAGGAATAGAAGTTCAGAGAATGATCAATATGGAAGATCGGGTCTGTAATAAGTAGGAATGCTTATTTAAGCATTTTGATTATTTATGCTTTGAAGAGGGTATATTAAGTTTGCCATGTTGTTGTAAAATCCGGAATATCTCCTACCAGATTCCAGAAATGACCACGTAATAATATAATAATAGTTGCAATCAGCTCACGCTTTCAAAAACTTAATACAAAAAAACAGACTTTAAAATTTGGGTCTGTTTTATTCTCAGAGCTCTTCTGCATATCCTTACACGACAGCATTGCAATTCTACTGCTCATTATGCAAGCAACCTCATGATTTCCTCTTTTCCAATTGCTATTTTTCACTTTCCATTATTGCACGCTAATTCATTGGTAAGGAATAGTTAAAGAAATAATGAAAAATGTAGCATGAAAGACCCGAGAAGAAAGCGCTGTCGTAAGCAAACAGGACATGTCACTTGGAGGAGGCGAAGCGTTGCTGGCGACAAACAAACATTTCATTATATTTCGCTAATGAGAAAATTCTCACGTAGTAATTGAAAGGAAAGTAAAGCAGATTTTTACCACGCCGCCTCTGCGCTAACGCCTGTCAAGCAGCGCCGCCATTAAGGCTGACTGAGTTATCCTTAAAGAAATGCATGGCTTGCGGCACAGCAATGCCAAGAAAAAAAGGGGCGAAAAAAATTATTTCAAACTGCCGTGGCATGCAACTATGTTGTAGGGCGGCGCGGAAACATGACGACAGGCTGCGAAAGGATAAAAATTCCGCGACACTTACGCCCTACACCTTTCCACTTTACTTAAACTTTTAAAAAATATTCTAATTTTTTTCTATCTCCTCGATTTGGTTGCTCCTTATTTGGAGAACGGCTGTAAATAATCAAAGCGTAATAGTTGTAAAGCGTAAAAAAAATTATGTGCTAGTAGTTGGGGTGCACAAGCGTTTGCCACGAGCGGGTTTCTGTGTAATGTGGGCATTGCATAGCTCTGCAGAGACAGCGAATTCCAGCAGAAAATTTCAATTTCATTACACGTTGCTTGGCCCAAAACGGATGTAAAGATGGAAATTAATTAAAAGCTCTACAACTGGACATCGGACAAGAAGAGGCACGCAGCAGAGAGTATTGGAAGTCAAGGAAAGCGGAAGTAGAAAGCGGCATTTGGAGAAAAGCTTCAGATAAGGTAGCTAGTTGTTATTAGCGGTGAGCTAAGTGCTTTTGGTGTTTAATCAGGGCTCTATAATTGCTTATTGTTAACTGAATACCATTGCGGAGCGACGTGAACTTTCGATGAAATATAAATGAGGATTATCTTTTAAGTACTTTTTTTAGAAACACCTTAATAATACTTTGTAGTCCTGACTCTTCATTTATAGACAGACTGTAGTCGAGAAGTGAGGTTAGGCTGTCCGAGCAATAGTTCCTAGTGTCACAACTTTGCCAGCAATCAGCTCATAGCAAGCCTCAGGTATTTGGGTCTAGGCATCTTCTTTTGCCAAATAACATCAAGAAATCAGACGAAAAGCTAAACTAGAGATCTATGACCGGGGTAATAAAGGTAGAAGTATACAAATCCAGAATACAATTACGAGTAAATTGAGTAAATGTGCTTACACCGAGGTCTCAATACTGCACGTTGTTGCTATTTCCAACATCGTCATGACAATACTGAGTTTAGGTATAGGTTAGAATAGGTTAGGTTGGATTAGTTCGTAGGGTTGGTCCAAAATCGATGGATCTCACTTAGTTAAATATTTATACTGCTTCGCTCATTCTGAGTGAGAGCTGTCAGCGAGCTCAAAGCTAGAATAACTGTTCGGCTATCAGCGTGAATACAAACCTCTCTAAAGGCGGCTGGATTTTGGAGCAGTAAATCTACCACAACTCAAGATAGCAGTCACCTCCGCTTAAAAGACGCTGCAGTGGTCCAATGATCGCAATTGATGGAGAGCTCTTTTCAAAAAATTTTACCATTTACGTTCACTCCGAACTTCGATCGATATATTATAAATCCTTTGCAGGTCTGAGTAGAGAAGGAACCAGCAGGAGCTACATTTCCTTAAGTCTAAAGCTATATTTGCCGCCAAGTGCGCGGCAGCGTTGTCTACAGAGACAACGTATAGAATACCATTGCGTAGCATTGTTGGATAGTGCTTAGAACACCAGTTATTCCGTTGAGAGCCGGTCTTTAAACATAATTCAGCTGTTCAGCATGACGCCCCTTTGCGGGGTTCTCCTATCTGCGCCACGATATACCCGTACACTTCTCCATTTCACGCCACCAGAACAGTTCCGTCACGAAGGAGACTATAGAAAATAGCCTAGAGATAAGCTTAAAACCCTTTATGTATAAGAACTTCCTCCAGCTATAACACTACCGTACAAGACGGTGCAGACCCACTTAATAGTCCCTTCTTAGGAATTGGATTCCTAATGTTCAGGTCCGTAAGCCCTTCTAGAGTCTAAAAACGAAGAGATGACGACAGGCCTAAACTCCTTGGCAGTAATATGAGGGCTTCTACCGATCTGAGGAGCAAACGTTACATCAAGCCGCTGTCAAGCCAACCATCTACATGATACCAGTTCTTGTACACTCAAAGCTGGGCAAGTATAATGCCATCAAGTCCCGAAGGGATTAACAACCCTCGTTATATGACGCGCGTCTAGAAGGTCTGAGAAGGCTGTATTGCGTACTTGAAGCTCTCGAAGGGCTACTTCTTGAGTAAATGGGTTTAGCGGAAAGTGGCGCCACGTAGCGAAAAGAAGAAACAACTAGCGCGCGGTTGTTAACTCGGCTATAATCGCGTAAGCGGTGACTACGCCAATCAAGAAGAAGAAGAAGAATGCCCAGGAGTAACTCTGCAGTAACTCCTCACTGCACACAGTCTAGTTTTCAGACCCATCCCTCAGACACCCGAATGATGTGGGATTATTTTCAAGCATACTTGACAATTTTCCACGCTTTCCCAGAAGGCTCCCATTATCACGATCTTATATATGGTGGGAACAGCTTTTTATAATGCCTATTCTGCAGTAAATACGCTTTTCCTATTGAATAGTCTTGTGCGCGAATATCTGATTTTCGATAGCTCTGAAGTCCACCAAGGAGGTTCTAACCGCTAACTATAATTTGGAAGAAGCTGTTTTTAACTCCCTAACTTCAACACAGAAGCTTAGCATGTCTCTTTAATATGGCATAATCAAATTCTAAACCTTGGTTCGCCGCCCAAATGCACACAGCTGCCTGGAAGTCGGCAATAACTTGCAAGATTTGTGTTTGGCCGGGCCTCGCGCTCTCTTTGGAAAACGATCACAGTTATTAACACAAATAAAAAATGCAGTAGCAACAGCTGAAGATACTGCCAAACAACAACAACAATAAAATAATTTGTATGATTAAGGAAAAGAAGAGAATAATACCGTTATGTTTGTGTGTGAGCAGACAGCAGAAACCTGAAAGTCATCTTTATAAAGCAGTAAGGAAGAAACGGTCTACATGTACAAGCTTTTGTGTGTGTGTGTGCGCGCCATGTTTAAGAGATAGTTGCTGTTCGCGCCACTGCTGCAGCTGACTGCATTTTTACGAGGTGTTGGCAATAAAAGCAAGCGCCGGTAACTTGCAACATTTGGCGCAAGCATGAAAGTGAGAAAGAAAGCAAAAAAAAAAACAATGGGTTAGACCCTGTGTGTGTGTTTGTTTGTAAATTTCGCAACAACCAGATGAGCTTGCAACCCAAGTTAGATGCGAATGCTGGCGGCAGGTGTTGCACTAACTGTGCTCTGCATTTGTGTTGGTCGGTTGTCGGTTTGTTGCACAAATAAATGCGCTTTGCCACACTTGCCGCATGCAATATACTATAAATGCAATCAGCACAACAACAGCGCTACAAAAACAAACGCTATGGCTGGAAAGCAGAAAAAAATTTAAATAAAGGAGGTAGATACAAATGTTGCATGCGGCTGTTGCCATACGACCTTTCGCCATTTTCTAGCCATTATATCTGCTGCGGCCTCTCTGCAGCCATTGCTACAACTTTTGTTTTGTTTTTTTTTTTTTTTCTGCGCTTTTTTGTTTGGTTGCAACCTGCTTGTGCCTTGTGTGGCATAAAGTATGCATGAGGTCTTTGCTGTTGCTGCTGCGGATGCAGCGGTAGACAGGCAATAGATATACGCCGCCACACAGCCCACATTCATGCAACAAAATTAAATTTTCTATTCATTATGAGTTTTGAAGTGGCATACGCCGTCATTTAGCCATTTGGGGCACAAATAGACAGTGAAGTGGCTGCTACATGTTGCCACAGCCATGAGGTGTATGAGTTAGAGGCTGCGGTTTGCAAATTAGCTGGGCATACGTAGAGTTTAATCTTGAATTTTTGAAATTTCACTCCACCAATTTCACGTATATCAGCATTGCTCAGCAAAGATGTAAGAGCACCGCTTCCAAAGCTGCAATTTTTGAACAGAAAATCGTCTTTTGAATGACTTTTCACTCAGCAATATAATTTTTTTGTAACTTGCAACCGATTTACTAAATTTAAACCACAAATCTATTGTACATTGTTAAACGATTCTCATAAAGTCAAAGGGACGAAGCCACCGCTTATCAGCATCCTCCGTAAGCAATTATGTTCCAAAGTCCGCTCCGCTCGGCTAAATGCAATTTAGATGTCATTTTAGTCTCCCAATATCTATCTATCTAGTCTCCCGCGAAACCGTTAAAGTGTTCCGCTCAATCACCTCCGCAGTCGACAGGCTCAATATTTTATACAGCTTCAATAAGGCAAAGATCTGATCGTCGTTATAAAAGGCGTCCTGGAGTGTCTTGCTGAGGAGATGCTTCTCACCGAGCTTCAGCTCAAAATTCCTGTAGAGAAGATCGTATATCGCATGCCCAAAGTCCCTAAATCTTACCCTTAATTTGGTCTTCCTCCACATTTTAGCGTCTTCAGCAAAATCCATTTTCGACTTGAAGACGCTCGTGGGACCCAACATCAAGGTGAAAGTGAAAAGAAAATCTGACTACTGATATCGGTCTACCTTGATACTTCAGCCTCTGCTGCAAAACCCATTTTCGACTTGAAGACACTCGCGGAACACAATGTCGAAATTGAGTCCAAAACTAAATGCTCCCTCCCACCCTAATATATTCGCTGTCTCAACTTTGTACACACAGTAAAATTGCGCCTTTTACACTCGTGAGACGTCTGTACCTTCAAAAGCCAAAAAGACGCAAATCTCACTTGCTACCTTAACTCCGCCAAAAATCCAAGTAGCGACCTTCCAAAATAGGCCGACTCCCACGACCCACGAAGATTTTCACCAGAGATCCTCTCGTCGACCAGCATAGCCCATTTCGCAACCTCAGAATCAGCTACGTTCCAAAAGACTGCCTCGCATAAACCTTGAATCGCTCTACAGATCCACTACTTTTTCGGATCCTGTCCAACCTCTTCAACGTGGCTTGAATATTCTCAATTGGAACACCTACCTACTATCCATTCCTTGAAGCACCGAGCTCAGAAGGCCATGCATTCTGACAAACCCTTCGCTCCATCTAAGAAAATAGCGTTTTGCCTTTCAGCAACCAATTCTTTTGGTGGCTATTCCTCTCCATAACCATCAAATGGTTGGTAACCGGTATTGGAAGGTTTTAGTCGGATGACGCATCATGCGTGTTCAGGGTATCTTTCTGAAGATGTTCCTTAAACTATAAAAAAACTGTTTCGCAACTATGATCTTCCGATACAGAAATATATACTCTGTCATTATCTGACTGCCCTAATTAAGCGCTATGGAGTTCCTCACGATCAACAAAAACTTCTTGGGTTCAAAACTCAGTAACAACGATAATATGATATGATTTATGAAAAAATAATAATAATAATAATAATCTTCAACGTAAACAACTCAAGAGAACAGCTTGCAAATATCTGAAGCACTAAAAATTATCTCACCCAGAAGAGTGCACTTGGCACAGATTGCAACCCCTGAAAATATATATTTTTTTATTATAGAAGCTGATGGGTTTTCAGCACAGTTGAGTCTGCGAGTGGGTATAGTGCAACCCAAAATACCACATGTTGCAACCTCCGTTACAATTTAAGTGTAGAATTTTTAAATATGACAAAAGTATGGGAACCTTGATGAAGTGCATGCAGCTGACGCAGCCAAGATTGGAATTAAAAAGGTGAAGTGCCATATTGCGAAAAAACGGTTGACGAATAGGCAAAAAACATTAATTTAAAAGCAAGGCGAAAGTAGTTGCACCCTTCTCACGAAAATAAATACTTTTGTTTTTAAGCAGCGAGGGCTGCGCAGTTGACGAGTGCAACACCAGAGAGGAAAGTAAACATTTTCTGCAAACAAATAATAAAAATCCAATTTTGCATTTAAATACGAGTGCACACACACTCGCGCGGCGCTAAATGCGCTGACAGGAGAGCAACGCGCTGGAGTAAAAAGAAAGGAAGTAAGAGAAGCAGCAGCAGGCCGGAAGGTGAGCAACGCTTGATAGCAGCCAGCTGTTGTCAGCGCCATTCTCAATGCGCGAAAACCTTTAACCGGTTGCCTTTAAGTGCATTGTGCTTTTTAATAATACATTTTTTTTTTATATGCTGGCCTCTATTTTTCGCCGCGAGAAGGTATGAAGAGATCAATATCTTCGCTTTTTTTTGCAAAGGTAGAAGGTACTAAAAAACTACCAGCGTGACTAGTGTCTGCCGGCAAACTGACGTTGAACAATACCAAAGGCTCCGTCAGGATCGGGAAGGACCTTTTCGGGCGAGGCGACTCCTTTTCGTGCGACTTCTTCAATCTACTCTTGGAGAAATAGTTCGAGCTGCAGAACCAAATAGAGAAGATATCATCTTCAATAAGCGTGTACGGCTGCCCATAATATTGATATCACTGGCCTCAAGAGCTGCGCTGTTAGTTCTGCTTTTTCCAGAATGGATAAGGAAGCGAAGCGTATAGGTCTGATAGTGAACGAGTGCAAGATAGTCACAACTTTGAAGCCATAATAATTTTTTCTATCTTGGAGATCGTATTAACAGCAACAAAAACGTCACTATAGATGTTCTACACAGAAATCTCGTGCCAACAGGTGCTAGTTCGGACTAAATAGGCAATTGAGAAGTAAAGCCCTCCCTCGACGAAGAAAGAATCGAACTCTATATGTCATTCATCATCATCATCCAGCGATGTGGTACAGAAGCATGGTTGGTGACAACATTTGGTGAGTCGGCGTTACGAGTTTTCGAGAGGAAGGTTCCGCGAAAGATTTATGGTTTTTTGCGCCTTGGCCACGGCGGATATCACATTCGATAGAACGAGATATATGACAACATTGACATAGTTCAGCGGTTTAGGAGACAGCGGCTGCGCTGGCTAGATACGTATACACTCCTCTTTTGAAGGTATTGCAGGCAGTATCCGCCGGGGAAGCAGACGAAGAGGAAGACCTCGACTCCGTTGGAAAGACCAGGTGGAGACCTGGCTTCGATTGGAATCTTCAATTGGCGCCTCACAGCGAAACGGAAGAACGACTGTCGCGCTGTCCAAAATCAATGTTATGTTGATAGCTTTCTTCGATGATTGAGGAGTGGTGCACTGCGAATTTCTTCCGCAGTATTTGAAGATTTTCAAGCGTAATCAACTCGAGCTTTCGCATCGATATATATATGATAAAGGATGAAACAAAGCTCCATCACTTCACTTCGAAGTCAAAACGACAGTCATCGGAATGGACCGCACATGATGAACTCGCGCTCCAAGGCGTGGAAAAGCGCAAAAGCCGGTCAGCAGGATTATCGCTTCTCGATTTTGGAATGCATATCGGCAAATTTTTGAATGAAAATAGAAAGGCCATCAACGGCGATTATTACATAGACTATTAGACGGTTTGAAGGGCGAAATCGCCGAAAAATGGTCGCATTTGAAGAAAATCTAAGTGCTGTTTCACCCAACGTATCACAAGTCAGTGAAGACGACGGCCAAAACTCATGAGTTATTTCTCCAGATCTGGCCCCACTGCCTATTTGCTGTTCTCAAATTTCAAAATAATGCTAACTGAAAAGAAATTTTAGTCATATGAAGTGGTGGCCGCCGAAACTTAGCTCCAGCCGAAAGGAAGGAACAAATCATACTTCAAAAATAGTAACGAAAAGTCGGAAGGTTGCCGTAATCAGTGTATCAGCCTTGAAGGAAACTAAATGAACTGAGAAAAACACGAATTTTGCCAAAACAAAATGCATTACACTATGGTAGGCCAGAGTCAAGGGACCTGTCATGCTGTTAAAATCCTCATTTCAACTTAAAAAGCTTTAAGAAGCACCTAACTAACTCAATCAACCCATTTTAATGAAAACCTTCAATTTTAACATTAACAATTTTAAGTTCAAAACATGCACTCTTAACTACAAGCATACTAATTTCAAGCGGTATAATTTCAAGTTTTTAAATACCCTGCGCACAGAAAAAGAACAAAACCTGTCAACAAAACCAAGTTAAGCACAATTTCAACGGAGCAAAATTGCAGCATTTAATAAACTATTTTGCTTTCGTACTAATTTGCAATAAAACCGTAGCTTTAGCCCAAGCTGAGTGTGTTGCCACATACAGTGAGCATGTGTGTATACGCAGTGACTTGGCATGAGAGTTGAAATGGCAAACGACAAACCGACATCATGTAAGTGTATTAAAATTATGTCCTGCAGACATTCTCAAGCACATCCTCAGCATTGCAAGCGTGTAGAGAGAAAAAAAAAAAGTATTAAGTGAAGCTCGCAAAGGATGAAGCTTCCATTAAGCCAGTGAGCTTACATACACGCATCTGGCAATATACGTACATATGTGTCTCTTAGCATGTGTGTAGCAGCGCTGATCCTTCGTCCTTTATTTTCATAACAAAATGTCATACTAAATTGTCCAACCGAACTGCCACTTTTTACTGCCGGCCTTACATATTGTTGTTGCACATATGCATGTGTGTGTTTGTATTTTTCACAAAACTAAGCTGGCATAGTTGCGCGCCCGCAAAACACCAGCCACAAATGGCTCCTAGGCGCTCTTGAACTAAAATCAGTAAAGGTGAACAACGCTTGGCTTGTTATGCTTTTCAACACACACACACACATAGTTAATTGTATGTATCTATATATATATATAGTGGCATGATTTGTAAGTGCATGCATATATTCATGAAGTAAATGACAAAAGTCCCCAGCGTCGTTGTCGACGATGACAACGAATCGATGCTGGATGAAGGAGCAGTGGAGCGGCATGCCGAGTTGTGGCTGTAGCTGAGGTGTATAAGGCAAGTGTGATTTGCCTAAGGGAATGACTGGAATAAGGTAGATTGGTACTTCATGATAATACACTGTGAGATTGTTGGTATGAAAGCTGCAAAAATGCGCCCATGATGTGAGATTTCTGAGCTTTGGTGACTTCAACAGGGAATTTTGAGATCCCTCTACAAAAATTTGAATTTAAACAATCGCAGAACTTTGTTTTTACAATTTTTTTTATCTATTCCTTATATATCGAAAGTTTGGTTAGGTTAGGTTGAAGAACGCTCTATGGAAATTTCTTGCCCTGCATGGCGCTAGTTAGGTGAGGTTAGCTTCGATGGCTGATCCAAGGATCGCAATAGGACTACGATATGCAGTTCTTGCCACAGCCAGAAAAATAAAACTTTCGTACTCGATTTTCTAAGTCAGCAATGCGCTTTATGAGCAGTACAAAACTTCTTGTGCTTGGGCATTTCTATTCCCAACAATTCGATGGGATATGTGAAAGTGTGCAAAACGAGAGCGAATAACCTCACTAAAGGAAAAGAGCTCACTGGATCTCTTACGAGTGCTCTTGGTTTTTAAGTTCACATAATGAAAGCAACAGACATGAACTCAGGTTGGCACAGCGCTGTCCAAGCACCCCCCAAAGCCCAGCTATTTTTTTTTCTACTTTTTTTGTGGCACAGCAACAGTGGGTCGATCTGAGTCGAGAATACAAAACTTTGACAGTTGAATCCACGCTTTGTGAGGTCGCGACAGTTGGACATATACGTACCAAGGGCACACACCTCGCTAAGCGCTTGTTCCTTTCGTTGGATCTGTTATCCATACATTGATCTCGAATCGAAGGAGCTTTCTGTAGAATTATTATTTCATTTCAGCTTATAGAGTTTCTGGTTCCATTTTTTTTTTTTTTTTTTTTTTTTGCATATACACTGCTTAAGCGGACGGCTCCAAAAACCTTGCGGAGAACAGTTCTCTCGAATGATTCAAGTGCTTTCTCGTCCTTCCATGTTGGTGCGCCATATCAAGGAATTAGAGAGCGTAATGTTTTTCGTCATGAGAGGGGTCTGCTTAAAATCAAAAAGCAGCACCACCAACTCCCTTGAATATATGTGGGCAGAGAAAAAGAAAGTCGCCTGAGTTTGGTTTCCTGACTCAAACGATGCGGTATGAAGTCTAAGCATGTGAGGATTTCCAAATTTTAAAATGCATGTTTAGTTAGAAAACCAGGTTCCCGATCTCTCGCAGGTACGTGTACAGAGAAGAAGACGCCAGAGTTTATTTTCACGACTTCCGGGACCAAAAGATTCGGTAAGTGGTCAAAGCCTCCAAGGATTTCTGAATCTTCCGAGACATATTTATTCAGAAAACTAAATTCTCTGATCTCTAGAAGATATGTGTAAAGAAAGGAACTCGTTAGAGTTTGGTTTCACGGCTCCATGGTTAAAATTAACATGCAACTTTCGTAGCCTTACACTACTCGACTGACGTCTTCGTCTTCATCGTTCGATGTTTTATCAAGGTAACGAGGAATCTGAACAAAATAAGAAGAGAAAAGATTTTCTAGCTACATACGCGAAAGTACAGTAAGGATTCTCTTGACTTGTAGCACCAGATCGGTTCCGCATACGGATCTCACCGCCGTCGTAACTCTTTGCCGAAATGTTGCTTGTGGAGACTCGAAATTTTGCTTGACTTCTCGGCTGTTATTATGCAACCATCATTTTTCTCCGTGCAACTAAACCACTTAACTGTACTGCACACATACATAGGCACAGCTATCGTACCCATTCCACCGCTGACTTAATTTACCCTTCACCTGAACGCAAATTTTACTGTTAGCTGCAAAGTTGTCAAGTTTCATGGCTGCCACACCGTTGCCGCTGCCCCAGTTGCCATACTACGTGTATATCAAACGGGAAGTGTTATTGTTGTTGTTTCCTTACTGTACTTTGTATTGTCGTTGTGCTGTTTTTCTTGCATAACTGCAGTTGCATTGACATTCAATTCCCGTTGCGTCGTGCAAAATGGGCGTCTGCGACGGCAGCAATGCAACCGCAGCACACATGCATAAGTTGCTGCCACCAAAATTGCCACTTGTTCGTCGTCCTCTCCTTGTTACTGCATGTGTGCGGCAGTGTGGCAGTCGCTGTGCGCCTAAGCGTATGCAATGTTTAGCTGCGTGTGTGTGTGGGCGTTTTTGACAATGTTTATTTAGATTTTGTTGCCAATTGCTGACGTTGCAGCAATGACAAGTGGCAGTAAAGGCAGCAATTGCAGCAAATGTATTGGCAGATTTGTAGTTTGCTTGTCGGTGTCCAGTGCAGTTGCAAGTACACACACGCAGACCTAGTGGCAGTGGCAAATTGCACGCATGCCACACACACACACACACACACACACACACACGTGTTGCACACATACATATGCGGCTGTATTAACATGCATTTGTCCGTTGACAGCTACATGCCGTACAAGCTTTTCATACGCATTCCCCCGTTGCAACGGGCATTGCTGTGCCCCTCGGGCACTTTGCTGCTTTCATGCCATGCCGTGCTGTGCTATGCTGTCAGTAAAGAGTGCCTCAATTTTGCTGGTTTTTTGCTGCTTCACTTTGGCCATAAGCCACGTCACTTGTTTTTGGCAATTTTTGGTCAATTTTTGGTCATTTTAATTTAAAATTGTCAGTGGGATTTTCTGGGGGATATTATGCGTCATGAAATTTTTGGCAGCCCTACATGGCTGGCATGGCAGCAGCAGCGTGTGGCCAGCGTTTGGCTTGGCTGTGCTTGGCTGAAAAAGCTTTGCCTCATCTAGTGTTGTGTGGACGGACGGACATTGCTGGCCATTGCAGTTTGGCTTTGCTGCTGCTAGTTGCACTTCAAGTATTTCCGACTGATAAGCATCTAGGGTGAAATTGTCAATTACTTGAAAGGTTTAATTTTCTACAAATTGCAAAGGCGAAATCTTTAGGTGTGACTGCAAGTCATAAAAACTTAATTGGTTTCATGGCGTATTGTGGAGTATATTTCAGTTAAAGATTATCGGTTATTGAGCGGCATCTTAACGTTTCGTTTTTCTAAAAAAAAAAAAACACCAGAGTGTAGGCTAATTATAGCACATTGAGGTTGATTAACAGGTTATAAGAGGTAAATGGCTTCGTATGGACCAGTGCATTTAATTTTAATTCTTTTTCAATAATTAGGGGCTACTTGACGCCTGATGAAAGTATACAAGATTTTCAGGAAAAGCTCCAGAACATAGAAAATTTAGCCATGACTATAGAAGTTCAAATTATTATTGCCGGAGATCCAAAC
Organism: Bactrocera latifrons; assembly: GCF_001853355.1. Lineage (NCBI taxonomy): Eukaryota > Metazoa > Arthropoda > Insecta > Diptera > Tephritidae > Bactrocera > Bactrocera latifrons. The sequence continues at coordinate 89,322 of NW_017537033.1, read as the reverse complement.
TCGAAAGCCATAATGTGGGGCATGCCAAAAACGGATTCGAAAGTAAAGCAGATTGTAGAAATGGCTGCGTGGCTTAGTGTAATAGCGCTCAATATGAGAAACGCAAGCACTTTTAGAAGAGCGGGAAGCGAGGAAACTATACTAGACATTACCCTGGCATTAGAATGCATAGCAGGCTCAATAAAGAGATGGACAGGGCTGCACTGGCAGCGATCTTCAAAAGTCAAGCGGCGAAAAATGAGCTTAAGCATGCCATCGAGATATGTGAACAAAAATCCGCGTAAACTCGGATATAAAATAGTTATAAAGAAACTCGTAGCTTGAACCAAGACACCTGCATCGTTAACGCACTCTTTTCAACGGAAGTAAAGAGAGCCAATGAACCAGAACAAGCCATAAGGCTTTCGAAAATCCCACGAGGAAATGCAACAGGCCACTGGCAAGCTGAGAAATAACAAAGCGACTAACACGAACGGGATTCCAGCAGAAACACTCAAAACAGTTGCCGCAGGATGACCTGCAGTACTCATAGACATGTAAAACGGAATGGAAGAAACAACAGCTTGTCATTATCAGCAAAGGAAAAGCGATCCAAGCTTGGCATCGGCATACCGCCCACTGTTCATGCTCGAAACAGCGGGAAAGCTAAATAAAATAATACTTAAACCTATACTAAAAGCAGCTATCAATGAAACTGTTGGACTCTCCACCAGACAGCCTGAATTTTTTACCCGCAATGTCAACTTTAAACGCTATCCGATGCGTCATTGAAAGTGTAACATTTGTACAGCGTAGATGCCCAAAATACAAGCGAATAGCACCGTTTGCAACTTCAGACGTTCAAAACGCCTTCAATAGCGCAAAATGAGCCGACATGAGCCAATATGATCGACGGTTTAGTAAAAAGTTTATAATCCCCGATTACCTGAATGCAGTTATTCGGCACATTTGAGACATTAGAAAACTAGTGAGGAACCACAACAAATAAAAGTCACGTCAGAAGCAATACAAGAGACCGCCATGAATTTGTTCCTCCTGGACAAAGTATCAACGCCAACTTTTAGATGGAAGTACTCAAGATACTCCAACGAATCATCAATCGGATCCGACAAGACACCGTAGTCAATTGGAAGTTGCATCACGAAAACACCCGGCTCACCTCGCCTTTCTTTTGAACAGCTACCTAACCAAGGTCGACATCCCAATGCTTCCACAGTTGCCCTACAGCCCAGATGTGGCCCTCCCGAACTTTTTTCTGTCCTATTACTCTTCGGAAAAAGCATGTAGGTGTTAATGCACCCATTGACATTCAGGCGCACGAAAGAAAAAGGTTGTGGAAGCTAAAGAAAGTAGATGAAAATAACAAGAACGCAATTGACCGAATAAAGAAAAACACGACACTTGCACTGGAACGAAGATGGGAGAATGATAKTCGCCGGCCAGACTTATAAGGGATTTAAACTTATGGACACGTCGCAAATTTGGAGAAGTCTGGTGGCCAAATGGAGCCGACAGATCAAGCAAATTCTAAAAMATATCAAAAGCAAGGAGCCAGTGCAGCAAAAGAGTACTCTTATGCACWTGTCTCGCATTRGCAAGGTAACGCATCAAGATTTTGGAGGCTTCACGATATAAAACAGTGAAAAAGGTAACGTTAGTGAGGCCCTAGAGTCTGTAAAAATGAAATGAATGACTGGCTCTCATGGATTTTGTAAGGGCGTTCCATTTGGTATCCCAAAGGACCAAAACTAGTCGATGCTTGGCTCACTAGCCTACCAGGCTAACCTAATCTAACCTACAACTATTAACTATAAGTTTAGCTTTGATATACTTCATTTAGAAGAATATCGTGTGGAAAATAGAAACAGAGAGGAAATATGGACTATTAAATGGTTTACTTTTTCAAAGGCCTCTGAAAAGCCCGGATTGCCTAAGCAATTTTTTTTCTTTACAGAAGTTCACAGATTATCTGTCACCAGCCTGTTTCAAAAGCTCATCAGAAATGAAAACGAATAAGGTAAGTAAGCAGAAAGATATAGTTTTACTAAAGTATTAGGCAATAGTGAAATAGGTTGTCCAAAGGAAGCCGCTAGTGGTGAGTGACTAGCGACTGGACGAAGTTCAGAGACTTTCAATAAACAAAAAAAAAAAACAAACAAAAAAAAAAAAAAAACTGTCGATCTGTTAATCTATGAGGAAAGCATACTAATTGGAGATATATGAATTTGATGCTGCGTAGACGAAAAATATCTTCTTTCTCAGAAGGATTTAAGGCATTTTAGTTAAAGCTAGGAACAGTTCATAATCCTGTGAGTGCCATTCTCACCATCGCTGTCTTGAAACATCAAACTATTTTAGCATAACATTTCACCTAAAATATCTGCTACAGCTAACTAAACTCTGCGCACCACAATAACAACTTTAAGGACGTCTCTCTTCTTCCATGAAATTCTAAGCAGCTCCAGGCTGCCAGTGCACGCCTATAAAACAACTCACCAACAATCAAATAAATTAGACGAAAATGGTAAATTTCAAGCGTTCAACTGCTGCCGCTGTCTGTGTCAGATGTGTCTACATAAGCCAGCGTCTTCCGCGCAAATGAAAACCAAATAACAACACGAATTTATAGACAATTAAGGAAAGAAAAGCGCACAGCCAACATAATAACAAACCACAGCGTCATTGTAAGCGGTGAAAAACTAATTTTCGCTTCATACAACTTTTTTGTTGTTGTGCTTTTTAAAGCAGTTGCAATCRTTGTTGGCGCCCATTCATTGCGCCATTGATGGCAAAGCGTCGTTGCGAGCCTGCCAACCGTAACAAATCGCATTTAAATTTACCCACCTGGAGGACTGAGCTACCGACTACGAACTGCCGGTTGCCGAATAAGTGTTGCCATCGCGGCCTCACACTCGACAAAAATTAAATGCATTGCGCTGCGCACACACATGGATAATTTATTTCTTTTCATTTGCTCGAAGTGGGTTGCAAGGCAGGAAGGCAGTCGACAAGGCAGGCAGGCTGTCTGGCGTTTGTGGTGTTACTTAGTGGCGGGAAGGAAAAAGCTTGCGTCAGGGTGTGTGTGGTGGTGACGGCAGTATTGTAAGGTGTTGTCGGCGGCCAAGTTCGCGCGTAAGCGTAAATTTTAATTTAAATTTTATTCGTGGCAACAATAAAATAAATTCATTCTGGCACGCATCATAAAAGGGGCGGCGTTACGGAACATGTCGTGCATGTGTGCATGTGTRCGCGGGTAATATATTTTTGTACGTAAGCAAATAAATTAGTGTAGAAAAACTGCAAAAAAGTGCGCGCTGTCGTTGATGTGGGMTGATTGCCGCCTCACCTACTTGGCTTTCGAAAATATTCGTAGATAGCAAGTGTGTATGTATGTGTATGTGGTAGTGCATATATGCATGCCACTGTTAACGTATTGTTTTGTGCCCTTTTAGCGTTGCCTCCAACCCTAAAATATTTGCTGCGCTTTCCAACAAGCACGCTTTGCTTGCCACTCATTCGAAAAAATATATTATTTATGTATTCAAATGCGTTTAGCGTGAAACTGTTTTTATCGCCTTTATCGCTATTATTATTGTTGTGTTCTGTTATTTTACAATTATTGTCATCGCCGGGCATGCAAATGTCACAATAATAATGCGGACGCTGCTAACGAGTTTGCAAGACTACGGTAAGTGTATGAAGCAGCTTACGTTATGAGTGAGTGAAGRAAGAAAATTACTCTAAATGAGAAAAAAGTTTAGCTCGCTTGCACCGGAGCAATAATATCCTTCACAAATACAAGAGTCCTTAAGCAATCTGATTACGATCGATCAGTTTGCATGRCAGCTATCTAGCTGAGTTATTGATCGAAAGTTTTGCACCCGTCCTTTTCTCCCCAAAAAGCTGCTCATTTCTCGGAAATGCCGATATCGGATAACCATGCCATATCGGCGGTTCCAGTATACAGGCAGATGGATAAACAGAYGACGTGGCGAAATCGACTCAGTTCGTCGTGCTGATCACTTATATTTTAAGCACGTCATTRTATGTGGAATGACTGAATTTCTGTYSACGAWGTGKAGAGGTAGGGATCKCTAGGRAGAAAAAAGCTTCTAGTTGAAAGCGTTAGAAGTAAGAAACAAAACCATTRGAATAATAGTCGTACCGATCGGGTGATCTTACAGTCGTTATGTTGGCTTTTGTCGAAGGGAAACCCAGACTTCAGATTCTCTCTGAGCTTGGGCTTCCTACTTACTAGGCATGGATCTCTGAATTCATTTTTGCAATGAAGGAACATACCGGATAGGCCTGCATGTGTGTATGGAGCTCGCATTGAGTGGTACATGTCATTGCAGAATGCCTAATGTACTCGAATAACAGCAAAATTGAGGGAGTAGGAATTAGCTAAACATTTGGTTGGCTAAATGTTAGCGGTGTGATCTCCATTAGTTGGAATGCCGAACAGTCACTAGTAAAGATCAGTATGAAAGCTGAACTGGTAGTAGTTTCGGCTACGCGGTCTGATCGGTGACTTTTTTTTTTTGATACTTCGGGGAGCAAGAGCTCTTGGAGTTCGATCCAACCTTCTCATGCAAACTAGCCCCTCGGAGAATATYGTTGCGTTTGCGGTTCAAACCCCGAATGCGGGCAGAGTGTTTTGATTATTTAATATGGGGTTRCATTGCTACCAGGTGCCGGACCCAAATAACTTCAGAGGTTTCAGATGGGCCTCGAACCCTACCAAGGTAGTTATTGTGTCCATTCTACACTGCCAATTGGTACTGAAAAAGACAGGCATTTTTAGAGCGCTGTCTAACGTATTCAATCGATCCGCTGTATTTTTGAGTTGAGTAAGTCTGTCGTCAGCAGGTACCCACGTTAAACACACCGACTTTATTCTCTTATATATGTATGTGTAAATATATTTAAAGTTTACGCTGTTTCTTTCTATAAGAAGCACTATAAATCCTTAGTGTTTTAATAATATTGACTATGTTGTGGTTTGAGGAGTAAAAATTTATGGGATTATATCTATTATGTGATTTTACCTCAATCGATCCAAAGTGTATCAACCTTTGGAGGCAAGACCTGAAGTAAATGTGAGATATTTCGGTATAATAAATAAATCGATTTTATTCTGCATGAGACCGAAATGTTTGTAAAACCGAGTTTAGTCTAGGATACGCTATTTACATACACCCCCTCCAACGGTTCTGAAATTAACGAGCTTGGTCTTTTCCATCCGCATAAGAAACTGACGGAAAAGTTTTTGTCACTTTGGATTGCTACTGGGAAGATGGTCTGGATTTCTGCCTGGAATGGAACCTACTCTTATCCAGGAAAAGCTATTTATTTATTGTGCTTCAAGCAGTTCCAAAGCGTTGGTCTGCTTGTTTTCATCCGCAGAAGAAATTCTGATAGACTGACCGAATTTCATATGTCACTTTGGATTCACACTGAATCCAGTGCCATTTGGAAGGTGGGCTGGATTTCTTACCACAATAGAACCGAGTTTAGTCCGGTATACTCTATTTACGTTCTTAGCTTCAAGCGGTGCCGAAATGTTTACCTGCTCTTTTCATCCGTAGAAGAAATTCTGATAGACTGACCGAATTTCATATGTCACTTTGAATTCATACTGTATCCAGTGCGATTTGGAAGGTGGGCTGGATTTCTTACTAGAATGGAACCGAAAGGTTGAACTGCATACTTTTATCCATATAAGAAACCCTGACTGACAAACAGAAATTTTCATGGCACCTCGGTTGGTACATTGCTGTTTGGAAGGTGTCCTGGATTAATTACTAGCATGGAACCGAATTTTGTCCAGGATAGTCTATTTACGTACTGCATTYCAAGCAGTCACAAAACATTGGCTTGCGCCTTTTCATCCATACAAGAAACTCTGGCCGATTGATGGAAATTTTAATGTCACCGTGGGTTCGTACATTACTCTTTAGAAAATGTCCTGGATTTCCTACTTATGAATGAAAGGGAAACTTAATTCTTGCTACTTATCTCTGAATATAGCAKATCAAAACAACTGAATAACTCCTCGCGCGCTGTCACACTGCTCTGAATCCCTTGAACATTCACAATGCCTCTGCCGTAAAGTAAAATTTTCCACACTCAACGCAAGCTCATCTTGTCTAGTTTATTAAAGCCGTAGCGTTGATTTATATAATTTTCATTTYACTAACTAGACAAACGCATGAAGTGCGCAAATGATTGCGTACAAAATTGCTTAAGTGGTTTTTGCTGTTTTTCGCACCTACCCCACTCAGGCGCGTGGCACTTGTGTGCGAAATGCAAAAACGTTGCAAACAATCAAAATAGCGACGCGTACAAATGCCGCACCATTATGCGTAGCAAACATGGCCGTTACTAAAGCACCCAACAGTAGAGTAACAGCCGAGCAGCCAGCCCAACTAGAAGAAGAGAGCGGCGCAYAAAAAATGTGTAGGTCCAACGTCTGCCACCTGCCACCTGCACTCCGGCAGCAGAGTTGCGCAAAGTGTAGTCAGTTGTTAAGTAATTTGGAAAATATTTGCTACGTGCAACACTTCAGCCAGCCGGCGACCCTAGCWGTTGTTCGGTCTAACGCGCGCAGCGTGCCACCTTTCTTCCACGGCTACTGCTTAGAGTTCCTATCTTCCGTATTTAGTTGGTGTGGGCGTTACAAAACTTGCTTTGCCACAAGCGTCAGCGCTTCGTATGCTAGCGTGAGCGTGCTGCTTAATTTCAGCTGTCGTTGGCAGTTCTAACGGGTGCAACGCACTTTTCTTACTGCCATTGTGTGCTTTTAGGCGCATTCCTTCATACGTCTCGCCAAAATATTGCCTTAACATAGCGCGCAATTGGTGAGACAGCTCGCTTGAATGCGTGCGAATTTCGCAAATGGCGCGAAAATTGCACGCGTGAAAAACAGACACCTCGCAGCTCTCCAGCCGCTTTTACCGGGTGCCACGTACACCTACTCGTAGTCGGATATATGGTATRTTACTTGTACGCACACCATAACACTTAATAAAGACAGCTGGCATGTTTCCTTTCGAATGCAAAGTCTGTCTCTCTGTCTCTGTGAGAGCGAGTCGGGACTATAAATTTTGCTGGCCCGCCGSTTTGTTTGCACTGATTCAGGGTTCGCGGGGTCTCTGCCCACCAGAGCTGCGATTTTCTAATTTATTTGCACCTGTTTTGCTTTGCGATTGCCACGCAATTATTTTGCAAATAAAAATGTATTTACGCATTGTTTCTGAATATTTACACGTGAGGAGTCAATAGAGCGAGAGTAATAAATTTTGGAGCAAATAATATTGCTTAAAATATAATATAATACGTGAGACAGACGAGGACGAGAGGGAGAAATTGTTAGGAAGGATAGCTTAAAGCTTCGATTCGAGTCTGAGATAAAAAGCTATGTACAGAAATCTTCAAAAAGTTCTCTATAACCTATGCAGCTTTAAGAATAAAATTGGACGCATTTATTACCAACAGACTGTTCGTCACGAAAAGCTGTTATTTATGGTCTCCATAAACTCTCAGAATTACTTCTTGGTCCTGCAATGGTATGAGTGGCCCCAAGCAGAGGAATGGTTTTAMAAGATTTGGGTGTAAATCAATTCCGAGATGTATCATGATCGAATCTGGAAAAGTAATGGGAAGTTGAGTGGTACCTTCGATAGACACATTTTAGTGGCTCAACAAGAAAAGTTTCAAAGATCTGGTTGCTGGATATAAATCCATTCCGAGATGAATCATGATTGAGTCTGGAAGAGTAAAAGCTTTACCAAAGGATTATATATATAGAGCARACAAAAGCTGGCCTACTCCAGAAGGAGAAAGTAAAAAGATCGTGAGGATTAATCTTAAACTTTGTGTCTAATCTTGAAGTACGATAAAAAATATTTTGCAAAATTTAAGGTGAAAACTTTTGAATCGAAAAATCTAAACGATGATATCTTCTTAGTATCCTACATTGTTGAATATCAATCAGCAATTGGATCGTAAGTACGTTACAATGGTCACGTATCGAGTACGAAAAACTTTATTTTGAAAGGCCTGATTAACTTGAAATTTGAATCAGTTGGGCTCTACAGACTTGCATGCCATACGACCAGATTGGTGCACTGGGCATATCTTAATATTAGGAGACAGTACAGAGATGCAAGATTTAACCTGAGCAGGGTTCTCTTAATTTTCACTTGGGCTCTCCTTATTCATTTCTTAGCAATTGTAAGTTTCAAATAGTAGCAACTGATAAGGCCACTTGAGCACATGTGTCATGGCTGAGGGATTATTTCTTGTTTCCAGATCTCAAAAGAATGCTCGCTGGGTAGAAATGAACTGAACTGAAGAGACGAACGCTGARGCTGAGTTTTGAAGGTAAGGACAAATCCTACTACAAAAATGGTATCGATAAGTTGGAGGGCTGCTGTCATAAATACATTTGCATATCACCCTTAAAGACAACTATGTTGAATAAAARAGGACTAATTTTGAATAATTTTATATTTTACYATGGTAAGCCACAAACTTTTCAAGATAATTTTAGATAAAAAATGTTGACATGTTAAGGAAATATTTTGAGATCTACGAGCCTTTTGTTTATAAGCCTTGCCTTCTAATGTATTTACTTCTTGATTTCGAAATTGTAGAACTTTTTTCTAACTATACTTGAACAATATTCGAACATAACATAACGGAACATATTTTTTGTGAAGTTACCTTTCAATATGTTGTATTAGCTTAAGTTAACGTTAAGTTAAATTAAGTTGAGTTAAGTTAGTGGTTAGTTAAGTT
>NW_017537033.1:71450-79332 GCF_001853355.1 Bactrocera latifrons | reverse complement strand
ACCGGAACAGCAAGCGTGTGAAAAAAGCAACCCCAAGGACTAAAGTAGTGCCACAACTACACACATGCGTGCATGTGTAACTATTTATATATGTATGTGTGGTGCGTGTATATGTATATCAAGAGAATAACCGCCCGGAATCAAACAAAAACAAAAGTAGTGCTTGTTTGTCCTTCACAACAACAGATGCAGTAAATGAGATGACACAAAAAATTAAGCAGCAACMGCCAGCAAAGAGGTTACGCAACAACAATAACAATTACAAATCGGCGTCAAGATTTTCTAATGCGAAAACAAACTGTGGCACCAAAAGGACGATAAATGCAGCGCGCTAGCTGAAAACAAAGGCAGCGAGTGAGTTAGTGAAAGAGGGAGAGAAAGAGAGGTAGAAAAAGAACGAGTTTATGTGTTACTCCTGTTGTTGTTGCACAAAAAATCACCTTTGTTGCGGCGCAAAAAAATTAATTGGGCGCAAAAGTACAATTTAAAATAAAAACATAAAGACATGCTGAGCAACAACAAAACAACAATGTAATGACACAGCACAACAACAATAAAAACAAATAAATAAATGCCGGCTGTTGGTTAGGCATGACAAAAAACAAGTTAAGTCCGCAACATAGAATGCGCAGCGGCAAATGAAAATGATAAATGCCTCCGCAAGGGCTACGCGGGGAGGAGGCAGCAGCGCTGGCGCGTTTAAGTGWGCGCGTTGTTTGGAAAAATAACAGKACTTGTAATGACAATTGCACACGGCGGACTAAACAAAATAAATGTGCATTTTAATCAGTGAAGGTACAATAAATAAGTACAAGCAATGAAATTGTAAACAAGGCTSGCTCGCTCGCTCGCTTTTTTTGAACGCTGCCGGTATGAATAATAGCTTGGAATACAATTTTTGTCACGCTTCGCTGAGCATAGTTAGATGAGTTTATAAATTAAGTTTTTTCGTTTCACTTGTGAGTAACCGAGGTTTTCGTCTAGTTGCTGGTGCAGGTCATGAAGTTATCTTGCAAGCGATGTGTGCTGCAAACTACATAGCAACTACAGGCATATGGTGCTTAGCGCTGGCATATTCCATGGAAATATTATAATTTATGTATGTAGAATAGAACTACTAGTTAGTTGAAGGTTGCACTTTTACTTTTTCCTTCCATTTTATGAGATCCCATGGAGCCTATGATTCAAGCCACACTACACAGCATTCATTGCCTGCAAAAATATTAGAAGCAAAGTAAAGACAAAATATCAAATTTTTGATCAAACATTAACTATTGTGAAAACGAAATCTCGTCTCATTCTCGTGTTCCCCAAACTCGGATGTAAGAAGATGTGTCAAGAATTTATACGTAGAAAAATCATTCGGATGAAAAATCTTTCTCACCGCCAAATATTTTTTTGGAGAACCTCCTGGAGATCAGTTCCGGTATCAAGATATTTAAAATTTTTGAAAATTGATCACTTGCTRACAGAAGGTGTTTCCTGCTAATTTTGCGTTGCTAAAACTAAAAATTCCAGTTAAAATTTCCTAACACGAAGGAATTTTTGTGTTTTAGTCAAGCGATGTAGAGGTCAAGCCACCACCTTTTACTCAGATGACAGACAGAACAGCTGTACATGAAGAAACGTTTTTGAACTCAAATTCGTAAACAGATCAGCTTGAGACATCCACATTCACCTATTAGCACAATAGTTGCAAATTTTTCTTCAGATTTGTTGTGTAGTGTTTTGAAAGTACCTTAAATTATGCAATTGCGACTTAATTTTATCTRTTTACCAAATAAAATGGCGTTTCAGGGGAAAAAATTGCAAAAAACGCGTTTTTCTCACTTATGTTTCATGCTTTGTTTTCATATACTTATATATATATATATCGATTTGTATATATATAATTATATAAGGTATTAGTGATATGATATTACTGAGAGCGTCTGCTTACCAGTTTACACCACATGGTTAAGAATAATCCAGTTGACTTACCTGAAATGAAACAAAAATTATAGCGCATATTAGCAAAGTTTTTCATTGAAAAAATAAAAAAAAATATACATAAATAAAACATAAATATAAAAGATGTATAAAAGAGACTACATTTGAGTTGGAAATTTGGAATAATATGAAAAGCACAATCAGAAAAATTTKTATCAAAAAATTGTATTTAAACAATTTTGTTAGGAGATTGCGACAATAATTCTTAGAATTTAAAAGTTTCAAGAAAAATATACAACAAAAACAATAAAARCWTTAACTTCGTTTGYACTGAAGCTAGATAGCCTTCACAAATGAAGAATTTTATACACAGGGACTTCATTAAGATCKTTTAAGGGGTAAGGGTTCGATCAGAACTACATATTTCTTTCAAGATTATACGTTTGCCTTTAGCAATCATCTGTGCCAAATTTCAAATACAAAAGTTTCAACAACATCAACTATCTTCAGACCAAGCATTTATTATTGGGTAATATTTGACTCTGAATGCACCACGTCCAGTCCGCAGTGTGAAGAAAATATAGCAGCCGTAGCTTAGAGTGTAATCCAAAACCATGGAGAGTCGATTCGGTGCCGCTCGCAGCAGCTCGGAAATTTTAAAATGRTAGCGTACAAATACAGCTCGTGCAAGAACTGAAGCGATCGACCACCAAGCGAAATCTCTCCACTTTATAGATGCTTGAAAAGTTCCAAAAAGATACGACGTTTCCGAGCCAAATTTTGTTCAGAGGAGAGGTTCATATCTGGCTCAATGGGTTTTTAGAGCAGTAAAATGGCGTACTTGGGAGCTGTAGAGATTCAAGAGCTGTCATTTCATMGAGAAAAAACAACAGTCTTGTAGACCTGTGTACTCATCGGCCCATATTTCTTCAAGAATGATGTGCAAATATAATCGTTAATAACGATCGTTTGGCCACCAAAAGGTGTGATAKCATACTATGAGACTTTTTCCTGTGGGGTTATGTAAAGTCTAAGATCTATGTGGACAATTCCACTTCGATTCAGGCCTTGGAGCGAAATATTACGCATGTCATTCGCCAGTTACAAATCGAAATGCTCGAACGAGTCAWCGAAAATAGGACTCAACGGACGGACCAACTGAGACGTAGCGGCGGCCAATATTTGAAAGAGGTAATTTTCAAAAAATAAATCCCAAATAATGTTCTCTCTAACGATAATGGTAATGAAAATCAAAAAAATATAGCGAACCACAAAATGGATCACCCTTTATAAGGAGTATATATACAAATATTATTGCAATTAAAAAATATAATTTTTATAGTAAAACAAAACATTTGAATATTTTTGATAGACTCCTATAATGAAATACCAACATTTAAGTGTTTGACAATATTCAAGTAGTTATATGAACGTGTTCCCAAAAGTAAAAAAAAAAAAATACAAAAACAGTTAAAATGGTAAAAAAAACATAACAAAAAATTTCAACAACAACGACGAAAATTGTCTAAAACCTTAAGAGCATAATAGGAAATAAAGAAAATTATATACAATTTAATTTTCCAGCCCAGTTAATTTCCAGGGTTGACTGCGCACGCTGCCACACTGCCTCAAYCCGCCGCGCTGCCACTACAGACTGCTTACAACAACGCTGTTAGTTCTCGTTTCAGCTAGTGCGTTTTTCTAGTCTACCCACCAACACCCGCACCTTCACTTTAGGGTCGGTATTGACAGCCGTCAGACGTGAGCGCCAAACCGCCCAACCGCTCACTGTAGCACCAACACAAGCGCAACAACGACAGCATTTTAATCGCCACATTTAGGAAAACCCAGAAAAGCGCAGATTTTCTTCGGCGTTCACTGCGCCATCGTGCGTAGAAATTAATTAAATCACAGCGCCTAAGCGAGCAAGCCAGCGCCGGCCAACGCATCGAAATCTAGGAAGCACAGCGCACTAGCCACCCACTAAGTATGGCTTGGGCGCACCAAATGTACAACAACAATAACAATTGTGTTTGTGTTTTAGTTTTGCACAGTTAGCGTGCCATTAGAGCAGCAAGCAGTTTCTATTGGCTGCCTTTAATTAGTTGTACGGTTTGTTGTTGTTCTTTGTATTTGTTGTTATTGCTTTAGTGAAACCAGCAAAATATAGTTGATATTTTAGTGTTTTACTTTTTATTTGCATTTTTTGGTTTTCGGTTTTCGGTTTCCAACGTCCTGGTTTTCGCTGGTATAAAACTCAAGCGTGCTGCTCTTGTTGTTGTTGGCTTTTTCGGYGCTTTGAGGTTTTAATTACGGTTGGACGTTTATTAATGCGCTGGTGAAAAGCCATTTTAGCGAGTTATTGCTGCCGGTTTTGTGGCATGTTTTCCAGTGCAACTGTATGCATGTACCGTTAGTTTTTATGCGAAATATTTTCAATGGCTATTTCTATGCAACCGCAGCATGTTGCAGCTGACTTGGTTCAAATGAAAATATGTGATTTCCACAAAATCGTTAACTAATTTTATATAAAGCCGGAAACACATATAAATGTACGCTAGTAAAAAAGTGGAATTAACAGTCGGTGTATAAATAAATGCCACCAGCTCGTAAATCAAATAATTGGATTTTGCTTCCGGTGTGTATGTGTGCCTTAACACCGGCGATAATAAGAAAATTAATGCAAATAAATGCAGATTTATTGCCACGAAAGAAATTATTGTGCATAAAAAACTCAAATATAATTATATTATATTATTTTAAGTCATAAAAAATTTTTGGGTTAAATTTTTGCAAGAACACATTTTGCTCAATTAACGATTTGCGCTCCACTATGCCGCAATTTTGGTTTGAATATTCATTTTCTGTTTTTAAAAATGATAATCAATTGATGCTAGAGCCTAAACCGAACACGTAGCAGACCGAAAAGCAATGAAGCTCAAACCAAACTACTTGAACTACTCGAAGCTTGCTTGAGACCACACTTTAAGCAGTTTCCTTTCAACATATCTCTCCTATATTCACTGATACTTGTATCGGCGTTTTCTTAGTKAAAGTTAGGTTAAAAACTCGATCCAATGTCTTTGATATTTCTAAAGCTTAGGTTGAGCACATAGCAAACCTCAAGGCAAGGAAGTCTCAAAGCAATTTAACTTAGATTARGCTAGGTTGTAAGTTCGAACCAAACAGAGATCGTCGAATAATGTTAATCAAAACTTAATTTGAGCACATAGCAGATTTGAAAGCAATGAAGTCTCAAAGCAAAAGCCTTAATAATCTCTTGGCCAAGGCTAAACAATCCAGGAAAAAAATATTTTTGAATGTTTCAATCTCAGCTTCTGCCATATGATTCTGTTTACACAGATTTAGCTTTAACGTATAAATGATAGTAAAAAGTCTTACGATTGCGCTAAGATGAAGTTTTCTAAGAACAGGTAGTTCAGTAGACCTCCTGCGCTCTACGCCCTGGTAGTGGACTAATCTCTTCTGAGCGCAACTGCTTTCTACAGGTCAGTGTCAATCTCGGCTATGTCTTTGTTGTCTCCAGACCTGAGGCTGAGTACAGAGCTGATTTAACACAATGTAGCTCACAGCAAAAGACAAGCTAAACAAGCAGCGTTCTGCGGCTAACGCTGATTTCACCCACGTCTATTGGTTCGCCGGAGGTGTTCCTACTATGTTTCCAGCTTAATCTTGCAAAAGCTGGACAACGAAGAACAAAGTGGTTGGATGATTCCACCTTAGCTTCTGTCATGCAATGATAAGAATGCTAATAGAACAATGACCAGTAAGAGCTTCTACGATGAAGCGACAAGATGAATTTTGCTAAGTGAGATGTAGGTCCTCGAAGTTGCTTAGAATCTGGTACTCGACCCAGCCCTACATATTAATCGCCAGTGATTTTTACAGGACCCCTGCTAGCACGCAAGATGACTACGGCGTACCAACTTGTTTTCACTTGGATGTGAGCGGAGMCAAGCAGCCCGCCGTGCTAGCTAATGCAATGCTTGCAGTTTACAGTGGCTACCAGGTAATCAAACTTGTCCGCTAATAAAGTCACTGGTATATCTAGCGAGGACAGACACTTCTGGACCAACTTTCTGTTTCAACTAACGAGCTCAGCTCTAGTATTTCCTTGGAGTAGATGTTCACTTCYTTCAAAGAGGCACTTCTGCCTGAAAAAGACTACAGTGGTTCGTTAACTCAAACTTAAACACAGTGAAGAACTTTTTCCTGAAAATTTTCCTCTTCCTTTTTTTGACCAAACTGCGCTACTTCTGCCACTCTGTTCACATATCTCTCGTCGTTAGGTGGGCAGAGAAGAAGCCACCAATAGTGACCTTTTCGATGCAGTGGTATGAGAAATAACGGCATAATTTTCGGAAAAAAATTTAAATAGCTGGTTGCAAGGCTTCAGGGTTTAATTTTTATAGTCAAGAAATGAAAATCTGGCAACCTTAAACGCACTACTCAAAAAACTCCAGATAAAAGTCATTTGCTGTCGTACGAACTTTTAGAAAAATTAAGTTTGAAGCATGATTGGTTATGCAAACGTAATATCTCTACTACGACAACCTTTGAAAAATATTGAAATCTCCATTAAAAGGGTCTGTAGTATTTTTTGAAGCTCAACTAAAATCTAATAATTTGTTGCTGTAGTGGTTATCTACTCCCTGTTCGGGTAGTAAGGTTCGGTTTGGTTGCCATCAAAATTATATAATAGTAGACTCAGGCACGTGCTGTTTTGACGGAGTCGGACCATTAGAAAACGGGTTCGTTAGGCCTGCATAGAGGTAGTTAGATTTATATGGGCGGCGCCTCTTCGCTATATTTTGATTATTCATCTACTTATTAAAGGTTTAAAAAGCTTCCAGTGTATATGATATAATAAGTGGGACTTTATTCTTAGTATTCGAATTCTTTGTCAACGTCTCATTTATTATTACTAGAGAGACTTTCGATAGCCTGTGATATAGTTCGGGTTTTTTTTTTAAATCTAAATTCTTTCGAAACCTTTCATCTTCATACACTAAAACTCCGTCGAGAGATGAAGTATTTGCCTGAAATAAAAGTTCCAGCAAAATCCACAATATTTCCGCATTGTACGATTTCACAGCACGTCTCCACTACACTGTCCCTTCCTGGACACATTTGTGGTGTGCGCTATTACTATTTCTTTCCGCCATTTGCTTTTGTTATGCCAAGCTAACAAGCAAGCAAGTTACCATTTACATGCGAAATTAGCAAATTTGCATAACAAACTCAACTTAACCGAATGCAATACAATAAAAGTTGGAAAGGTTAGGCCMGAGCAGCGCTGAAAGTTGGAGAAAACTATGGCGGCAAATTGAGRTATTAGGGCGTACTGCGCGAGATGGTAGGGAGAGTTAGGGAGAGGTCAATTGCCGGCTCGTGAGTTAATGTGCGTTACTTAATTAGATTCTGGGCATGTCATTGCAGACATAAAAACACACTTACTTGCAGTAAGTCAGTGTGTGCTTTACTCGCCTTAATGGAAATGTCGATTTTAATGGTGGAAAATTAGTGAATTTTCAAACTAAAGATGTAAAAAAAAATTATACGAATGGACGGGTAGTATGTTTGTCTTTCCAAAGTTTCAAGCTGAGATCAGTTRGTAGGTAAAGTATGTAGAGTAGGAGCAAAGGGCTCTCATGTTAATATATCATACTTAGGAGGATATTTTAAAGAAAGCTCTCAAAAATGCTTTTTCAAGTTTCTCTTTTTTTCCATGCATATATTTTGATAGTTTAACCATTTTTCGATTCTGCGTTGCAAAATTTTAGACTTATTTTGAGAAATTTATTTAAAACATTTTTTATACCCTGAACCTATACGGCATATACGCGAACTAGCCCCATAGTTTTCGAGATATCGAACTGGAATTTTCCACAATTCTTTTCCTCTCTAAAAAAACTGCTAATTTGTCGGAGCT
>NW_017537033.1:46715-70808 GCF_001853355.1 Bactrocera latifrons | reverse complement strand
TCATCAAATTTTGCATATAATATTTTTTGGAGGAATGTTACAATGTCTGAAGAAATTTTTTASAATGGTCAACTATAACACATAGTTGCCATACAAACTGACTAATGAAAAGATATATTTTAAAAGTCTTTTGCTCGATCCTACATTAAGACAAACAACATTCTCGGTAGCAAAGGCAAAATGCCTTGCACTTAACTTTTAAATAGTCAGTTCGTGCTGTAGCTGTAACGGACTACTACCTTATAATCACAAAGTGCACTAGTTATTTACTAGTCCAGTGAAAAAGGCGCTCAGCATGTGGTGTGGGGGCAAAACTTCTGAATTATGACATGAGATAAGTTTTGTCTTTGCAAATTAAAACATCCGAAATGGCATCAACAAACAGTAACAACACATACCTAAATAAACAAAAGTGCGCATAATCCACACACACACACACCCACATACACACAAACATACATACTTAAATATATGTATATTAATGCATAAATAGATGCATGCAAAAATATGCAAGTGTGCTTACTTTTATGGCAAAGTGTTGATGCTGGCAGACAAAAAGCAAACACATGCAAATTCAGGCAGAAACACACACACACGCATACACTGAGAAAACATGCAAATGAGCTGACACATGTATGAGTCTGTGTGTGTGGGTGATTTTGTTTGTGCTGTCGTTTGGGTCACTCATTAGTGTCAGGTCAGGACTGCGCACAACAGAAAAAAGTGCAACAACAAAAAAAACAACAACAACAACAAAATAAAGGTAAGCAAGAGCAGCAAAGGCTTTTTCGAAAGGTAAAAATTGTTGAATGAAACTTAAGTAAGGCAACCGTACGAAGGGGGGTAGCGGGGCAGCAAAAAAGTACCGCTGCTGAAAAGCTTTTGCGCCACAAGCTAAAAATAAAAGCACAATTGGAACGAAAAAGGAAAAAAATTAAATATTAAATGAATATGAGCAAAAATGAGTTGAAAAAATGTGGCACGACGTTTGCTTTGCCGTTATGAGCGCTTGCGTGAAAAATACATATTTACTTTTAATACAYATGAAAATTAATTTTTTCACTCTAGTTATTTGATGTAGTAATATAAATAGTGAAGAGAGTGTTAAGGTTTATTTGCTTTAGTGCTGGCAAGTGCTAAAGAGTTGCGTGCTTTTAGGCGCAGTGAGACTTTTTTTAAATTTTAAGCTTTGTTGTTATAGTTTTTTGTGCAATTTTTACTATTTAATGTTAACTTGAGTGTTCCTGTGCTTATTATTTATACAGAAATAAAAATTTTTTTAGTATACATTTAGGCGCCATGTGAAGCATGTTGTTTGTGTGCACAGTTATTTTTGTGATACATTTTTTTCGCACATTTTATTATTTGCGCTATAGATATATTAGATATCTTGCGTGGCTTGCAATTAAAAAAAAAAACATTAAAAAAAAACATTTTTGTTTTAAGATACTTTTAGGTTGTTATAATTTTTTTTTTGTAATTTTTACTTTTTAGTGTTCAATTTGTATAGCTACAGATGTCTTGAGTGTCCTTGAGCTTGGAATTTCCAAAAATTTAAATTATTCGTAATCTATTTTTAGGCGCAATATGAAGTATTTTTATGTTTATGATGTGTTGTTTTTTTTTGTTTTTTTGGTAACATTTACTTTATATATTATGTCTTGTGTGGCTTATTATTTACAAAAAATATATAACTTTTAGCATACATTTAGGCGCAGTGTAATTATTTTCTTATTAATATTTTTGTTGTTGTTGTTATTATAAGTTTTTTCTAACTTTTCCTTTTTTTATTAATGCTATAGATATTGATTTCTTGTGTAGCTTGAAAAAAACTAAATGTTTTTTAGTATACGTTTAGGTTGTTTTAAGTGTTTTTTTTTTTAATTTTTACTTTTTAGTAATTAATTTTGCTTTGAAAAAGAGTTCTTCAGTGCCCATGTGCTTAGTATTTACTTAAATTAAAAAATTGTTGTTAGTATACATTTAGGCGCAGTATAAGGTATTTTTACTTTTATGCTTTGCTATTGTGGTTATAAGTTTTTTAGCTTTTATTTTTAAATGGTTACGCTATACATATGTGTATTTTTGTTTAAACAAAATAAACTATTTTTAATATACCTTTAGGCGCTATGTGAAGTATTTTTATTTTTATACTTTATTATTTTTGTTAAACAATTTTTGTAATTTTTACATTTTATTGTTGGCTATTGAGAGAGATATCTTGTGTGCCTTGGTAAAATCATATAATTTTTTAGCACACTTTTAGGCGCATATGTTATTTCTGCATTTTCTGCCTTCTTTAAGGTTTACAATTCTTTTTTTTTTATCAATTATATCTATTTTATCACAACCTTTGTCTCCCTACTCAAGCTCTGCAATGTTAAATCTTATATGTTCTCCTTATTTTCCTCCACAATTCGCTTTTACTGCCGCTAACCATTACCGTGCATTGTCGCGTCTTCGAAATTGATTCCTAAAATGCTTATTTCTCAAATTGTTTTTCCAAACCGTCCTTTACGTCTTCCTTTTTAACGCAGCAAGCCAACTTAAAGCGCTTATTGTTTCGCCACACTTGGCAGTCGAGTTTCCACACTTTTTTCCAATAAGTTCTCCAAGCAGTTGTTTCTGCAGTAAGCGCCACAGTTCTACATATATTACCTCAAACTGCTTTGCATTTTTACCTKTGCTCCTTTGTTTACTTTCCTCAAGACGCGCTCAACTTTTCCGCACACACGCTGCGTCCGTCGCCTTTGTCTTAGTCCACACCGTGTGAACACACACACATTGGTAACGCGAAGTGCAATAAAAAAAAAAAAAGAGAAAAAATTAAGAAAAGTGTCAACACCATCATCCCATCGGTACACTGTGTGCTCTGTGGGTCCGACTACTAAGTCGCAGCTTATTCATTGTGTTAACCCTCCGGTAGATTTTAGTGCGCTTTGCTTCCCTCTGCTGCCCTTTTGTACCCATGCGCCCGGCTTTAGTGTGTCGGTGTATGCGGCGCTTTCACATTGTGAAGTGGCACTCATTCGCACTTTTTTAAGTCCTTCTGAATTCCTTTTATCCCTAAAATAAATAACTCTCTGCGTCTTGTTCGTTTACACGGCGCTTCTCGGCTSTGCGCCTGTGTGTTGGCAACGAGTTTGTGTTCGTGCCGTGTGTCTGCTTAGCATATTTGTTTAAGTGTATTGGTGTGATTTTTTAATAGAGTTCTTCAAGTGGYACTTTCGTTTGTCTTTGCATAAAACTTTGTCGCATTAGAAGTGGTGAGGAAATTAAACTTTAAGTGCGAAGATTTGCGTTCATATTAAAGTGACTGCTGAATTTCTATTTAAATATTTACGATTTAAGTAAGTTTTCGGCTATTTCACTCGGTGAGCAGATTAATAAAACCATGGAGTACAAGCACGAGTGCTAGAAATATACAGGAATTATAGTATGTCTTGGAAGATGAACTTGAAGTTTGGAAAATATAGCGAAACCTTTGGACGTACCGAGTCAACGAAAGAGGTTTTCTCCGGGAAATAATTACGAGTATATACCAGGTATCCTGTGATTAGCTAAAAACCATCTCTTTGAAAGCGAGCTAAAGARAGAAGGTAAATAATCCTTTCTCAAGGCTGTGCGCTAGTAAAAAACCACCTCCAATGAAAAATACACARTAGCCTCGGATGAGAGACCCCGGTTTCGCTGACGACCACAGCAAATGTATTCAGGATTAGGACTGAAGAACATGTACCTGTAATATTTGTTACCTTAATTGGGAAAGTGCCGCTTCACAAATGGTTGATATCCTCATAATAGTAAAGGCTGACATTATTGCCGTCCAAGAAGTGTGATGGACGTTACAAGAACTGAGACGGTAATTACTACAGTGGCTTTATGAAAGAACGCAAATTCTGTGTGGGCTTCGTGACTCCCCTTGTCCTGGTATTCACCCCAATGGATAAACGTCTAGCCACAATCCGCATCACAGCGACTCCGCAACGAAAGAGAAGAACGATGTGACCAAAGGTATCTTCCATGAGCGCTGAGAGAACGCCTATGAGAGCTACCCCCGTTACGGSATAACAGTCGGTAAATTTAGCCTCCATGATAAAATATCCTCAAATGGTTTGAGGCTGATCGACTTCGCCGGGGCCCGAAATATGGTTATCTGTGGTACTGGGTTCCAGAATAGAAAAATTTACCAATCTACCTGGCTGTTTCTGGTTCAAAATGCTACCAACTAGATCGATAATGTAGTGATTGACGGAAGACCCGTCTTCAGTTGTTGTTGCAATGGCAGAATTCTACCGAGTTGACAGTCCTTGGATAAAAATCCGGGTCCGTTCCGCTTTTCGTAGACCCGACTGTCGTGAGAACGTCAGTGTTTTAGACATGCATAAGCTCCAAGTTCCAAACATAAGCTCGAACTAGTATATTGTTGCAGAATAGATACGCATCCACCTATGCACAAAAAAACATAAAGAATGTTCGACGTCGAAAAACTGCATTCACAACAGATCGCCGAACGAWTTTCTACTGGACTTGCGCTRCTGTTTTCTGAGCGTACTCATCAGTAACTCGGTTTAGCGAWCTAAGGGACGGCATTTCAAGCTCCTTTTGTATAGCTACGAATGAAACTACTGGTTTTCGGAACAGGCAAGAGAAGAGATGSTAGGATGAGGAATGCCGTGTCGCACAAAACATGCGGGATGAAATAGATATCGAGAGTTGAAGAGGGAAGCAAGACATATTTACAGACAAAAAAGAGAAAGACCGAAATGCGTGAGTATAAAGAGCGCGACAAGATGGCTGACAGGGGTAATGCCCAAAATTTCTGCGGAAAAGATGCGGCGGCGAACAGAAGGTCTCAAGACCAGAGCTTACTCTATTACTGTAGAACCCAAAAGGTGATATTTTGACTGATGCCCAAAACATATTGAAAATGGAGGAAACACTTCTTAAACTTGCTGAATGGAAGTGAAAGCATAACGCTAGGATATTGTGAACCCGATTCCCCAATCGAACGCGATGGTGCAGACGTTCCATTGCCCGACCATGAAGTAGTTYAAACAGTTACCCGTCTAAAGAACAACAGAGCGGTGGGGCCGATGGATTCACGCCTGAGCTATTCCAATACGGCGGCGAAGAACTGATATTGAGTATTAATCACAATGAGTAGGTATAAATATTCAAAAATCATAAAGCTGCTTTCACGTGGTACTTTTTCTCACTGTTTTCAAAATCAACCGCGGCGTCTCAGGAAAAGTTTTGTGAACCCTGAGAACCTTGATTCAAAGCTAAGACACCGTAACGCTATTTTAAACTTGTTCACAGCTCTAATTACGCCGGTATTGAAAGAGTCAAGTAATCTGTTAAACGAAAAATTAGTGAAGAGTATGCGATAACTGATTTCRAACACGCGATACGCCAGCCAACCACGTGACAGCGGCAAGAGTGACAAACGGCAAACGACACTGATGACTTGGGCATGGTGAATGCAACATGTCGTGCAACATGCGGGCGCGCGTGCTCGAACAAGGCAGGTATCCAATGCTGGCGCTGCGGCAAGCGACACGCCACATGCCAGATGCTAAAGGATATGCCATACGACAACAAAAGCAAAACTAAAATAAAAAAAGAGAAAGCATACAAGTTAAAAAAGCGGTGAAAGGCAATGAAGCAGCGTACGAGACGATAAAGACAAGGCTAATAAAGGGAGGACACGAAGACACTGCAGCGGCTACAAAGCCATGCAGCCAGCCGGCGAGCGGCAACAAAGCAACACTGGTAATCAAGACAAAATTGAGCTGCMATAAAGTAGAAGCGGTAAAGCAATTTCGGCAATGAATGACTTTATTTTTACGAGCTGMACACATACRACTGCAGCTACCGGCAACGCTGTGGCAGACAGTATCATCTCAGCCTTTTTTGTACACGGCATATCCCTGGAGACATTTTAGTTTCATTGCCAATCCGACACATGTGACTCATTTCGAAGTTGAGTGCTGGAAATCTTGTTTTAATTTTTCGATCATTAACCCGGCAACGCACCCTCCGCTCCGCTGTGCATGCACAAGCAGCACAGACGAGTGTTGTAAGCGACTTAACGCTATCATCATCATCAACACGTTTTGGCATGCACAAGCAGACGGGTTATCCACGCATACACATACATGCATGCAAGTATATGTAACAGGGCAGTGTGTGCTTGTTGGTGTGCATGCCACAAGTCAATTCAACACCCCTTTTTGGGTAGTGCGCCAGCCTGCACTGCTGCTTATACGCGCATATATATATTAACTGTGTCGTCTGTCTGTTGCACGCAGCAATCACTATGTGCCAATGAGTTATCCAAGCGTTAAAAAGCGTATGCAGTTAATGCGAGAAATCAGCAACAGTAGCAACAATGCGGCAAGGCACCCTTCGGCTGCACGAGTGCGGTCGCCCTGGCTAAGCCGTCATTTTGTGACTGTTGCTCGCSAATCCCTGGCAGCATTTGAACTGGTTAATTCGGCTGCAGGGTCCATCGTCGGCCCTCACGCYTGTCTGGCTCGCCGTTGCAAATCTGTTGCTGCCACCGCCACACGCTGCGTAGCTCGCTATAATTGCATTGTAATGTGAATATAGTTGCGCCCACACATTCGCAGCAACCACTGTGCAATGCTGCAGCWCTTCGCAGACGCCGCATAGTAACGGCAGTCGACTGTGTGGTGGTTSATTGGCTCAGCAGCTCACGCTTTAATTTCCAATCTCACTTTACCGACACTTATTTTAGTGTTACGTTATATATATATATAATATTATATATATATCCAAGTAAGGACTTCTTGTTGCCACTCTTGTTGCCCCTGTTTTGTTGCTCTTGCTGCAACTATTGCATATAATTCTCATTCTACGTGGCTCTGCAGAGCTCGTGGCTGATACTTGCCACATTCGTTTCCAGTTTTTGCTGTTTATTTGTCAGGTACTGTTTATTTATGTGTCTGCTTCAATTATAAAGCCAGAACTAGTTGAATGACAGTGGGCCAAGTTGAACCAAATATGTAGTAAAAATCTTAAGAAATATTCGGCAATATAAAAGTCAGCTAGTTTAGCCATTGAAAACCGATAGGCGCTTTACTCATTTGTGAATTCATATCCAATGTCTAGTTGCACTGCAAGAAAAGCTTACAAAAGCTTTCATATGTAACAAAGAGCTTTAACAAAAGCTTTCATATTATCTAACAAAGCTTTAGGCTTTAGCGTGAGCTTTCATGTGAAGAAAGAGCATKTAGCAAAAAGTTGTTAGTCATATGTTTAAGAAGTTCTCAGCTCAAGGAAATTATCAAAGCACAGCTTTTGAAAGCTTTAAGGATATTTTTAATTGATTTAGAAGAGYACTTTATAAATTCAAAGCTGTGTAGTGAATTAAGGTTTATGTAAGAGTTTTCCAGTAACAGTTATAAAAAATGAAATAGTGAAAGCTCAAATATAAAAAGCTCTAGAGATTGAGAAAATAATTTTTTTGGTGCTTTTGAAAGAAACTTAATTATTCAGTAAGAATATTTTATTTACGCTTTAAAGTACGGTTATAGAAGTGTAATAATCMAAGCTCTTCAGCAAAAATCTGTAAAAGCTCTTCGTAAGCTTCGAAGAGCATAGCTTACATATTCCGTAAGAGTTTACCAAATGCATTGGATAATTGCACTAAAAAGTGTTTTAGCGAAAGCTTTACGATAAAAAGCTTTAAAAGCTCTACACAGACTCCGAGGAGTATAACTTACACATACCGTAAGAGTTAGTCAAATGCAGTTATAAGAAATGTAATAATGAAAGCTCTACAGTAAAAAGCTGTGAAGGCTCTTCGTAAGCTTCAATCGTCAAATGTTCACTACTTTATAATTTAGAATTAGTAAATAAAAAGCATGGYAGTTAGTCGATATAAAACTGACAGTAGGCTACAACTTTTTTCATATATACTTTTTATTTAGARCTGACTGCTTATTTCAAAGCTTTATCTTTTTGCTGTTAATAAAGATGTATTATTGCAAGCCTAACCATGTCTATTCGTGACACATTATTAGAATCGGATAGTAAAATAAAGTAAAAATGTATATGACGAAAGCTTTCTTGAGCTTTTTTCTAAGAGCTGAGAGCTTTTTTCAAAAACTTATCCCTTCGCTAATATTATTATGCTTTACCATGTTTATTCTTGTTAAATTACAAAAAATGTATAGTAAAATGTGGTAAGAAGTTATGTGATGGAAGCTTTTTTGGAGCTTTCGAGTTAAAAATTTGGAGAGAAAGAAATACCTCAAAAATTCTCAAAGTAACTAATGAGCTTTCATAGCCGCAAACAAATGTATGTTGAACTAAAGTCCAAAGAAAATTTTCTTCAAGACTGAATAGTTCTAAAACTATTCCAGCCAGCTGCAATACACATGCTAAAATGTATTACTAAATTAGGCACAGTTTTGTCACACTGTCTGCGCTGCCATCAAGGGTCAACTGACTCTTAATTAGTTTTGAATCGATTCACCGAACAGACAGCGCTATGCAGCGCTCTATGCATATATGGAATATAAGTTAAGCTTGTTCACGGCAACTAAGCGAGAAAAATTACACCAACTATGCCAGCAACAACACATTCGACGACACCCTTAAAAAGGATTAGCCAATACTAATCTATGCAGCGCTCCTGGCCGCTRGTCTGGGGTAAGTTCACACTAACTGTTGCTGATGCGATAGCAGGCACTCGAGCGCTCTAGGTGGCTACTGGAGATACACTTGCCTCGCATGCAAAAACAGACATATTTGCAGCGCTTCCGCCAATAACGGTAATTCGGTGTATATGTGTGCTGCATACTTTCACACGCTTTGCATGCGCTCGTRGCACTTTACAACGGTACTTAGTTAYTTTGCTGGTGTATGTGTGTGTGCCTCAGACACTGCTGAGACTTTACGACCGCCGCGGCAGCGGCAATGCCAGCCGCTCACTGCCAGCGCCAGCACATGTGCGCCAGACACACTTCATCTCACGCGGTGAATTTGTGTGAAATACAGTTAAGCATCTGTGCATGTATGTGTGTGTGTATATTTTKAATATGTAGCAACGCTAAGCTCAGTGGGAAAAACAACATTGCCGCCGTTGCCGTTGCAAAAAGTGCTAATATAATTTTGGCAGTTAAGCCGGTTAGAGTGGGCAAGCAGGTGACGGGGCGCCGAAAGTTACACCCAAATAATTCGATTTGCTTGTTACTCTTTTTTGTGTTTTTTATTTTCTGATTCTTGTTTTAGTTTTCTGATTTTTTTTTTAGCGTTGGCGCATTTGTTCGGCGTTGCTGGTGTTTTCGAAGTTTTTAGTTGCGATTTATTGGTAGTTCTTGTTGTTCGTGTTTACATTGTTTACATACTTTATTATCTTTTCACACGTTGCAGACTCCGTTTTTCCGGCGGCGCTACATTATTTAGGGGTTGCTGCCAATGGCAATAGGAAAAAATCACACATTGTTTATGGCAAATGAAGTCGCAGCTGTTAGTTGGCTTGAACGGTTTTTCACTTTCAAGGGAGTCTGCATTTATTAAATCATAAAGAAAATAATAAAATTACCTCATAAAGAGCGTTCCTTAAGTTATATGACGAATCGAGGAAAGAAACAGGGCTTTCGGTTTAAGATTAGTAACGCTTGTGAAGTGGTTAGGGAGCCCCTATTATTTAAKACTTGAACTTAATATTTAATACTTTGAGTGGTCTTTTAGTCTAGTAGGGGATTCCAGTGTAGCTTTATGGTTGCATGAAAAAGTGCTGATACTTCCGCTGACTATATTGAGTCAAACGASATTGCAGGAGCTGAGGAGTGAGGAGTATCCCCAAAAATAACCACCGAATACATAAGAAATGATTTATAGAAAATGAAWCTCAAATACCACAAGTGGAGCTAACACTATATTGAGTCTAAAATTTTGAGGTACCTGAGGAAAGGGAAAATTTTTCAAAAATAGCCCCTGATACATAAGGAATTGGCCACGATAGTTTCAAAATTAAAATCAAAAACCTCTAAGCTTCTAGTAGTTACATACAAGTCAGTTGGACGGTTCTCGGCCTAACACATGGATAACGCTATTTAAACTAAATTTAAATTTAATAAATTTTTAGTTCAACCTAACCTTTAGAAGTAGCATGTATAACCAAGTTAGCAGTCCCATCTTTACKTTTCGAATTATATCTTTTTGAGTGAAGCAACTTTTGTTATTGGGGAAAAAATGCATTAAAAAAATTTGGCTTGTTGACAAAATATTGCCTTTGGGAGGGAAAGGCACAGCTGAAGCAATGTGTAAAATAGCTTGAAGGCAAGTTTTCGGACAATGCCCCAGAAAAATCAAGGTTAGACGTGATGAAAAAAAGTTCTTATCGACTTAAATCGCAAAAAACTCCATAAAATAGTTTTTGGTAGCCGCAAAATAAAGCTTTTCGAAAAAGCAGGCACTCTAAAGATAGCAACTGAACATGCACATCACATCATCTACGAATATTTGGGTGGGCTGTGCACTGTGAGCTCACTTTTGACCAACAACGAGGAGTAGTTGATGACTCCGAGCAGCGTTTGGAAT
Organism: Bactrocera latifrons; assembly: GCF_001853355.1. Taxonomy (NCBI): domain Eukaryota; kingdom Metazoa; phylum Arthropoda; class Insecta; order Diptera; family Tephritidae; genus Bactrocera; species Bactrocera latifrons. Next base: position 60,230 of record NW_017537033.1, on the reverse strand, counting down.
TGTTCAAGCGTTATAAACCCAAGTTTTTGTGTCGATATGTGACAACGTATGAAGCATGGCTTCTCCGAAGTCCTATCGACAGTCATCAGAGTGGTCTGGAAAAACGGAGCAGTCGGATGGTTATGCATGGTTATGGCGTTTGTGTTTGTGTTTAAAAAAGAAGTACCATTTCAAAATCGAAATCATTAAAAAACGGCTGCATTTGAAGAAAAAGAAAATGCTGTTTCACCAAGACAATGAACTGCCACATACGTCAGTGAAAACGATGGCAAAGTTTCATCTTTGGGCCTTAGCATTCACCGTATTCTCCTGATATGACCCCTAGCGATTATTTCCTGTTCTTAGATCTCAAATATAAAAAAAAAAAGTAAGGTTATTGCGGAAAATGAGACTTATTTTGATGTGACAAACAAATCTCTCGACAGAAATGATAGCAAAAAGTTAGAAAAATTGGAACTTTTATAATTTGGTATGGGCACCTCTTCCTCAACATAAATATTTTTGCAATTTTCGAGTCAATGTATGTATGAGAGTATGTAGAGTAGCTTAGAACTTTTTTCAAATGAAATTATGTCTGCTAATTTTGTTTCCAATAAATCATAAAGAAATACATATAAGGCAAAAGCAGATACTTCTTTGCTATTGAAAGTCGCCTATCGCAGAGCTTTCGCATTAAATTATATGGGGGATTGATTTTAACTAAAAACTGTAGATTATATTTCCGTTTCTGATACAACGGATACCACAACAACTATAAAAAAATGTCATTAGAGATGCACAGGCAATCATCTTATGGATAATATGTGTTTTGGGGTGTCAGAGCCTTAGTAGACTCACCTGATACGGCTTTGGTGGATAACGCTTAACATTACTGATATGTTATCGGATTTTATTTAACAAAAAAAAAAAGTTAATTTTAGAAAAGAGCGTACGATCTGTAAAAGCAAGTGTTAAACGCGAATTACGAAAGTAATATTAGTACAAGCAGTTTCTTAGAGTTCGAAGAGATGCTTACTCACTATCAATATATGGAATTCCGCAGCGCCAGTCCCTCAGTTTTTAAGCTATGGAACTGAAATCTAGCATACCTCTTTTACTTTCGAAGAAGCTGCTTATTTACCGGTGTCGCCGATATCGGACCACTATAGCATATAGCTGTTATCAGAATCACGTTTTTATATGAAAAATAAAAAATTTTTTTTTGAAGAAATATCGTGACAAAATTTGGCAAGGATTATTGATCAAAACAGCGGTACAGTCTAYGAAAAAATATATAATAACGGASCACTATAGCATATAGCTGTCATAAAAACTGAACGATCAAAATCACGTGCTTGCATGGCATATTTTACATTAGCAAATTTATTTAATGTGTTTTTCTTGCAACTGTTTATTATTGTTRTATTTATTGTTTATTGTTTTTACTTCTTTTTCTTAAATATGCAAATACAAACAGCAACGAARGCATGAGGGTCCCACTTGCTAACATTTTAAAGAAAAATAAGCCAAACACAYAAACACTCGCCAAACCAACAACAACCCGCAGGCGAAAATTTCACACGAAATGAAAATCAATAGCATGCCAAGGCGCTATTGAATGCACAAAAGCAACACACACACATACATACGCTAGCTTAAGCTTATGCCACACCAGCGTATCGCAATCAGTGGCAGCTAGACGCGTCAGTCAGCGTCAGCAAATAAAGCAATTCCACACACACACACACAAACAAACAAACTTGCACGCTGCCACACCTTTAGCTACTTTCCCTTTAGTGCCACAGCGCGCCTGCCACATGCGCAACGCTTATCCGCGCATATCCTTTATTTGCTGCGCCTCGCCAATCGCCGTTATTTTGTACGCGTCGATTTTACTATTTTTATACATTTTTATTGTTGCGGTATTTATGGCGGTATTTCATTTCTTTCTTTACGTTTTATACACCCGCTTCCACCAAACACTCCACGCACGCCGTGCGTCGCTTAAGCGCCCGCGCTGCGTTTTCGCTGAGTGCTTCGCCCGCCAGTGTGCCGCTTGTGCTGGGATTTCGGCTGAGCAACACAAATTTCATTTCATTTGATTTCTCCAATTTTTTCAGCCCCCACAACGTTTTTGTAACGCCCTTTCAGCTCAGCTCGCTGTATACCACATACACATATGCATGTGTATGTGTGTGTCTGTGTATGGAGTGGTTTTTTCTGATTTTTCGTGGTGTCAATGATGGCAAATCGCTGTTGCATGTCGCGGCCGTAAAAAATTGGAAAAATGAAATAAAATCCTCGCCCATAAAACCGTTAATTAAGTTGATAGGCTGGGCGCGGTGTTTTGTTTCCAGTGGCTGGCTACTCTTGCAACGGAATTCGATTTCATTCGATTGAGTGACTATTTTCTGTTTTCGGCGGCGGCATGTGATTGCATGACTGAGGGAATTGCGCGGGCTTTTTGTGTTCTATGGGATTTAAAGCAACTGAAATTAATTACGAAAATTTATTTAAAAGGCAAAAAGCACGAAATACTCGCATGAAAAATGATATGGGTTGAGCTACCCCTTTGATGGGAAGAAGCAAACTTGTCTGGCGGCAATGCGTGTATAATACAATATAATATAATCTGTCACACAAAAATATAGTATGCTGCTGGTTATATATAAATACTAATAACGGAATTATTTAAGTAAACAAAAAATAAAACGAAAGYTCAAAAGTATAAAAGTTTCCTTAGAGATCATGATTTTCACCGCTTATTTTGTATGACAGCTATAGAATATGGTGAACCGATCTGAAAACTTTCTTCAGATATAATAGCTTTGTCTTCAATAATATTCAGCGCCAAATTTAGTGAARATATATCGCCAAATGCAAAAGTTTTTCATATAAGGACTTGAGTTTGATCGATCAGTTTCTATGGCAGCTATATGCTATARTTGTCGGATCCAAAAAAAATTATTATGAGACTGCAGCATTGCTTTCAAAAGTATTATGTGCGAAATTTCGTAAAGATCTCTTCTCAAATAAAAAAATTTTCCATACAAGGCCTTGATTTTGAACGATCAGTTTGTATGACAGCTATACCTTATAGTGCTCTGATCTGAAAATAGTCTTTGGATATTATAGCGTTGGCTTGGAAAATAATACAAGTAAAATTTAGTGAAGACATTTCGTGAAATATAAAAGTTGTCTATAYAACGACATGATTTTGATAGTTAAGTTTCTATGGCAGCTATAAGCTATAGTTATCTGATCTGAACAATTTCTTCTGAGATTACATCATTGTCTCAGAAATTAATTTGTGCCAAATCTCGTGAAGATATCTTATTAATTAAAAAAGTTGTTCTTACAACAACATAATTTTGATCGTTCAGTTTGTATGACAGCTGTACGCTATAAAGGTTCGATCGAGGCAAGTTTTTCAGATATTGTAGCGTTGCCTTAGGCAATTATCTGTGCCAAATATTATGAAGATCACTTGTCAAATAAAAAAGTTTTCCATACACGGACTTGAGTTAGATTGCTCAGTTTATTGTCCGACATCGGTCTTTCCGACAAATGAGCAGCTACATAGTTGGAGATAAAAGGAGATGCGSAATTTTTCAGATCAATAATCAAATGCCGAGCGATTAATTCGCGTGTATACAGTCAGACGGATGCACAGGACGAGAAGGACATGACTAAGTTCCCTCAGCTCGGTAAGCTGATCATTTACACTATATGGTACATAATTTATAAGTCTTTGACGTTTCGTTTGGATATCAGAAGTAAGTCACTTCAGCGACGTAGCTTGAAACAGCTTGCCGGAGGCTGTCATAGACACGAACTGCTCCTTACGAAGCACCCTTCAGAAGAGATGCGAGAAGATCGACTTCATATCGTCGTGTCTAGTTTAAGCTATGATCTCGTTAATTCGGCGGTCCCCCATCTGTAGTTTGCTTACTCTAAAGTCCCTAAGGAGTACAGAGTCATAAAGGGCACGGAGAAGGCCGCTTTGAATTTTCTATCGGTTACTATCACAAGAATTTGTAACGCAATTGTTGGTCTCAAATTGAAGCTTAGAACCGTCAAGGATATCAAAAAGCGTATTTGACTGCTCCATCTATAGGAACCGAAAGGCTCTTGCGATGTCGATACCTGGAAGCTAAACAAGAAGGAGAAGCCGAACAAAGCCAGCTAAGACTTGTGGCCATATGCGTGGAGTCGATAAAAGCTATATAGAAAACTGATATAATAAAATCAGCTTCGGTATCCGCTAGACTAAGATGAAGGTATTCCCAGGCGACAAAGCGGCAATAGATAGTCGATAGAAGCTGTATAGAAGCTGATATATGAAAATCTGCTGTGCTATCCGCTAAGCTACGATGGAAGTATTTCAAGGAGACTAAACTGCGAGCGAAAGCGACGTGGTAGGAGTCCACGACACCAACCACGATATTGACGTTGGAAAATGGAATCAATGGCATGTGCTCAAAGGTAAACGGCTATCTCTCCGAACTTTCTCGCTACCTCTGTGCAGAGAGCTTAACACCGTCCGTAGTTAAATCCACAGCGAATACATTTACAAACTGAACGAAGGAGAACAGACTTAACCTTAATATTGCAGACGATGGTGTCTAGCTTTCGACTGACAACAAAACTAAAATTTTAGATGTGACTTTTGAGAATTTGTACTTCTTCACTTCTCATACGACCGGGATCGCTAACCGGCAGCACATTTGAAAGGGACATGAGAAAAGGACAACGAAACGTTTTTGGATACTTACAAGGTAATCGATCGACCGGTTCTTAACTACGCCGMACCAATAYGGTCGCCTGCATGCAGTGAAACGCAAACGATGAAGCTCCAGACTGCACTGCAGACTGCGACAGGATGCCTCTTAATATCTCTCGTATGCCCCCAGTTAAAGAGCATAACGAACTCCTCTCCAAGCATTTCTTGCTGCGGTGTTTTTGCAGAAATCATTCTAGCAGTCACCTGCTTGGAGCGGAAMCGTATCCGAGAAACATTAAGAGGYCATTCCTCAACTACGTCGATGACATCAGACAAAACGCCGACCAGTCTTCGAACGCAACTAATTTCCGACAAACACTGMCCGCCATTCACAGAGGAAYCATCAACATCTTCACCGACTCGCTTTCAGTGAATGGCGTACTTGGAGTCAAAACACCATCCATTGCAAACGAAGAGCTCGRGTTGCCGTAAAGTGYTSAATACAACTCTTCTGAAATAGATTTTGTATATATTCAGTCCCTGTTGTTGGCTTCACCGATATTTCAGACACATATTTTTCAATTTCGAGCAGAAATTACTGCCACACTTTCATTTTTCATTCCGACATTGCGCATTGCTAAGGGAAATTGCTTTAATTGTGCTAAGAAAAGTAGCTGGAAAATATTACTTTCCTTTTAGCGCTTAAATGTGGCATATTAAAGCACAGTAAAACACACGTAAAGGCAGCTAACAGCAGCTGTTGCAGCAGTGTATGGATGTGTGAGTGATATGTGCGCATTTAATAACATCAAAGAGCGCTGCAATTCAAGTGCAATTGATTACGAAAAGTGATACCAATTTGTCGATGGGGTTGCGCAAGAAAACACACACATATATATAAAAACCAGACACATACACCACCATACACGAAAGCCMAGCAATGCAGCGGAGTGTGTGTGTGCGTGCAAGGAGCTTGGCAAAAATGCGGCTTACAAACACTGCCGCATGCCAGCGCTGTTGCAGTTGGACAGCTTAATTTACACACACACACGCACAAATGCAAGCACTAACAACAGCAGCAGCTTCACAGCGTCCCTAAAAGTATGCAAGCTTTTGAGTTTGTGCAAGGAAACTAGCATGAAAATGCAATGTGGGGAGCATGATGAGTATTGACCTGAATACCACGTGCTCAGGCATGTAGTAGTGAGCAAAAGCGTGCAAATATACGCACACATGTTTTGCATATATGTTTGTTGTATGCGACGACAAGACAAGCACAACAACGAACAAGGTACACGTGTAACTTGCAATTGAGGCTACATTTTTCAAGTGCGCGCCCATAAAATCGCTAATTTGAAAAGCCATAAATTAGGTCGCTGTGCATTGTATATGCAACGCTGCATGTGCGAGTGTGTGTAGAGTAGTATGTGCCACAATTTCTGCTATTTCCGCCTTTTCAGTGTGCTGCGTTGCCGTTGTTATTGCMTTTTGCGTGCGAGCTTTCGCTTTTCAGCAGTATTTATGGCGCTGCCGCCGCCGCCAAACACATCTTTCCACTTTATTAATATTTTTTAGCACTTTTACTATTATTTTTGTGACTTTTTATTATTATTTTTTTTTGTTTTTTTTATATTTTTGTTTTTCATTTTCCGCTTCGCTGACGGCAATGCTAACGGAATTGCGCACGGCGTATGCGAAGCCTATTTAAGGAAAAARCTAAAAAATATTAATAAAAAAAAAGGAATAAAACGAAAAAAGTAGTGCAACACACACATACACACTACGAAACACACAAACACGATGAAACACACACACAGCACAAAACATACTCACACTATGAAACAGACTGGCATGCATGCATGCAACTGCACTTTTTTCGACTTTTTTATATTTCGTTGACTTTTTTTCTATGCTTTGCTTTCGTTTTCGCCTTCCACCTCCGTGCATGGCATAGTACAATTTCTCCTCGCTGTTTTTGCCAAGCGAATCAGGGCAATAAAATTGAGTGCCACTAGATGCATATATGTATATACATAAACCTATCAGAAAAATTAAAGTGTATGGCAGGGAGCGAGAGAAAAAAAATTTTGTAAAAAGCTTACAAGCTGCAATTACAACAACAGCGACAAATCTGCCAATGCCATAACGAGCACAAACTGTAAAGAATGCCGAGATTGTAAAACCTGTTAACCAGAAATCACAAATATAAATCACACAAAGTGAGGCGGCGCTCAAGGTGCGTAGGGGCACAAGCGACAGTGGGGCAAGTACGTGTAAATTTTGATGAAAAATTATTATGTTGAGCAAAAATTGGAGTTTACTTGTGAAATAAGAATAARCTTATTTGCTATGTACGGCATAAGTATAAGTTAGTAGGTGAAAAAWTAGCAAGTGATGTCATATAGTCGCTTGTTTAAGTGCGCAGGTTCGTTTTTCGTAAAAGCCTTAGAAATTATGTCAAATATGATGAAAATCTCGAATGGTGAAATCTCTCATATACGTTTTTATGKCATCTTATATGATCTGATCTGATACGATGCGATGCGATCCGATTTTCTTTGATGTGTTATAAAGCCATTTGTACTGATAAGAGTTGATGTGAATCAATTACCAAAATTCATTAGGTAACAAATGCATTTATAAGGTGGACTAAAATAGCTTGGACGAGTTTTTTCCTGTGTATCAGATCATATGAGTTGAAATGATGTGTTGTGATCTGATCTGGATGTGATGTAATTTTGTGAAATATATTTTTAAGCGTAATGTATATTTTTGTGTAATTTAATTTGATTTGATACGCCATTATGCCACTTGATGTGATGTAATACGATGTGATATGTCATAAGCTGATGAGATGTGATTCAATTATTAAATTTTATTGTGCAACAATAGATTTTATAAGGTGAACTAATTTGCGCAAATTTTAATCATATGACGTGACGTGATTAACAATGGCATCGTGTGATGTGATCTGGATGTGATATATTTKTTTAAAAATGATATTGTAGTGAACTGAAAGGTGAATTGATAAATCTGAAGCAAAACTTTACCATATGATGTGATGTGATGTGATGTAATATTACAGAAAATGATATTTTGAAATGTAGTGAACTGAAATATTGGAACCAAATTTTTGTGATGTACATATACATATAAAAAAGGTGGATGATATATATCAAACGTTGAATGATCTATCAAATGTGGGATATGATTACTGATAATATGATGTGGTAGTGTAAGATATGATATTTTTAAAGTCGAAAAGCATTTGTAAAACGTGCTGAAACCTTTTTTTTTTATAATATGATGTGTTTAGCGAGCATGTGATGTGATATGGGAATATAAAATTTATTTATAAGGCGAGCTAAAATATTTAGGGTGAACTTTTATCACATGATGTGATGTGATCTGGATTTGTTGCATTTATGTAAAATATGATATTTTGAAATGTGCACAGAAATATTAAAAGAAATTTTTATCATGTCACATGATGTGATTAGAGCTGATATTACCTATATGAAATGGATGTGATGTATTTCCATAAATTATTGTTTTGGGGTGGAGTGGACTAACATATTTTGAGTGAATTTTTTTATTTTAACGTGTTATGATTAGCGAAGATACGATGTGAGGCGACGTCATTTTGTAAAAATTGATCTTTTTCAGAAATATATGGTGCAAATTTTTAGCATATGATGTGATATGATCTCGATCTGATGCAATTCTGTAATATATAATATTTTCCAACGTAATGATATACGATGATATACCTCGATGTGATGTGATCTCAAGCAGATAAGTTTGTCTTACATATGAGACATCTATGATAATATAAATTAGGTACTAGAACGAGGCTAAGTAGATTTGGGGCTSATTTTAGAAAAACTTGGACAAATTAGGAGTATTTAGCATGCTTTGTAATCAAATATAAACGATTTTCTTGTCGGTACGTATAATATCAACATACTATTTTAAGGAATTTAACCTAATTTTAAAATATTTCTGAAACCTGAAAAGTCTACAAAGCACAYTTGTGTCTTCGTAAGAGTTTATAAACCAAAATTTTTCTCTACCCAAAACACTGTTTCCTCAACGCCATTTTTTAGAACACAATAATTTGCACGTGCTCTGATACCCACACTTGTGTGTGTGTGGGTGTGTGAATGCGCTTGTATGCCTGCATGCACCAGCGAATACACTCGCATGYGCCAGTATTTGAATGGAGGCTGATCTTCAGCTGTTTGTTATTTGTGTATGGAATTTGCAGCTAAAGAAATTAAAAACAAAAAAATGTTGCTCATACGCAACGGTGGGCGGAAACGAGTAGCGGATTATAATGGCGAAACACAAGCGAAAACTGCATGGAGGCAAGTGCAATAGAAAGCAAACAGGCAGCGAAAAAGTGTGGAAGTAATGAAAGAAAAAGCGCCGAGCAGTTGGGTAGTGAAAACAAACTGTAGGCAGCGCAGGAATCAAGCAGGTGTGAAGTGCAGCACATTAGTTGCGCACTGAAGCCATTGAAATATATGTATATATGCTTTGATTTAAGTCACGACACGATTGCTGCTTGCCAGCAGCCAGCAAACAACAGGTGTATGCATACAATGCATTTGCAAAATGATTTACGATTGCCGACAGTGGAAAGTGGAAATAATTGCACAAATGCATTGCCACCTGCGGAAATGCAAGGGTAGAGCGARCATGTTTACAGTTTTTACATTAAAATGTTTTTTACTGGTTATAATTTATGGCCTTTTCTCAATAGTAGGTATTAAATATAAAAAAAAAATAAATGTTTTGCTAATTTTTATTATAAACACAACTTTTGAAAGCTGCTGAGTGCACTACAGCCTGAAAAGAGCATTTCTTATATAAATTTTATTTTATAAACCGGTTGAGAATTGGAAGTTTTTAAGTGAAATGCACAAAATGTTAAGCATTTTATACAAAAAAGTGGCTAGACATACCTTTTTTTACTATAAAAAAGTTAAATAAAAGAATTTGGACAATACGTACTTCAAATAGGGTAATTTCAACTTTAAACGCGAAAATTATAAGCTTCCTGCGGCTATATTCTCTATCAGGAGAATCTCCTCTATCCGACCATTCCCATTTTATTCCCGAAATCCTGGGACGGTATACTAAAGCCGACACGCAAACACTAAGRAAATGTTCAAATTACTTATTTTCGAATTTTGTGCCAAATAAAAGTAAAATATATATAAATTTTATTTCATAGACCAGTTGAGAATTCCAAGTTTTTAAGTGAAATAAAGGAAAAAATTAGAGTTTTATACAAAAAATGTACAAGGTATATTTTTCTATTGGAAAGAAATTAAAGAAAATAACTCAAAAGATTTGTTTTSAACTCTGGGAGATTCATATAGATTGGAAACGTGAATTTAAACACACCTCGGAATAAATTCAATTGGAACGAAAAAACTTCTCACATTGTTTTCTTGTTTTTTTTTCTTTTTTGGTATTATGTACCAAAGCAAATGCGACCTTTTTCCCACCGCAACACTTGTGTTCTAAAACTTTTTTGAAAAATTTCAAAATTCTCCCATCAAAAAACAAAAAGAAAACTGTCATTACTTCATTTTCAGTTTTCACACAGTCAACACATTCTTTGAAAATATTTCAAAAACCGTAAAGCATTAGCAATGCAAGCTTTTGAAGTTTTCTATGCACAAACCGAACGTGCCGTGAATTATCTGTATATTTTAGTGATTTGCATTTTACCGCTTTTATGGTTTGGCGACTGCAAGAAGACGATGTCGCTGTTATTCAAGAAAATCATACCGCCAAATTACAAAGAGTACGACATACAATGGGACTTTCCGCGCAATCTACAACTCGTGCTAATCACCTTGGGCGTGGCGCTCTTCTTTCTGCATCGCACTTGGCGTTTGCGCTTGCAAGAGGAACGTTGCGATAGAATAAAGCTGGAATCGGCATTCACCGAAACGCACGAGTTGCATCAGTTGAAGCTGAARCTGTTGCAGGCGGTGGATAAGATCACTATGGAGAAGATATTGCAGCCGAAAACAAGTGACACTAGGGCTAATCCCATTTGGAAGCCACTAAAACGAACAATTTACAGCATGCAAGAGGAGGATTGAGTGGTGAGAGTTGCAAGATGAAATTTATGAAAAGAAATGTCTTATGAAATTCATAGAAAGAAATGTCTGGTTGACGAAGAAATATAAAAAGATTTGTTTGAATTGCTATGAACTTGGGCCCTATTCTTTATCTCGATTCGTAAATGTATTCGAAATTCGGATCTACTTTATAATGTTTTGAAAGTTGTACCACCCTGTGCCAGAATAAAAACGTACAATTTTCGTTCTTGCTTTCTACAACTCACACACAAAGTGAACGAATATTTATTCGAAAATTGGCTTGAAAATCCGAAAATCGTTTTACGGAATATAAAAAATCCGAATTCGAGTAAATTTTGTTTCGAATCGAGTTACAGAATAGGCCCCCTTATTTTCGTAAGAAGTTGTGGTGAAGAAGTGATACTTTTTTGAACCAGACTTTATCTTAATACCAATTAATGGCTGCGTGGAAAGCGCGCATTTAGATAACTACGGCAACTACTATTTGTTGCCCCCTCATGAAACTACTTGCCTTCGTTAGTATCTGACTGATTTTGAGAGTTCGATGCCTGGTTTGTGGTAGAGCTGGGCACTCACAGAGGAAGAGTTGAAACGTTTTCTTGCTGCCTTCGAGTTTGTAGAAGTGTTGGTATCAGAAATACCACCAAAGCCCTTTTATGGTACCTGTGAATACGTTCAAAATTCGTATTGAGCTTTCTCTTGATTGTTCCTAGCGCCCATGGTGTCTCTGCTACGCATTCGTCTAGCAGGTCGTTGCCGAAAATTTTCCGGTGAACGAGAATCAAAATTATGAACAAAGACCTGCGAAATTTAAGTCCTGACAAATATTCTTTATTTTTTCCGTATATCTATCTTCAAGTATATAGTTTTTGGCTTTAGGAGATCAGATAATTTTACTTAAAAAACCGAAGCGTTTGCCAAAGTTTTATCAAATATTCAAATATCGTATTGAGCACTTACTTATTCGTTCCTAGCGAACACGCTAATGTCGGATTCGTTCAGAGCGGTCTACTTTCTCGTTGCCGAAAATATTCCTTCGACCACGAACGCMATTTATGGACAATTCGAGTTGACTTGCCTTAAAGCCGTCTTACACTTGATTACTAAGCTGGAATTGATYCTTGGATCCAAGGCTAGTATTGCCGCCTGCTGTGTATATACTCCCGCAGTTTCTTAGTAAACCTCTGTAGGCCTAGTACTTTTCGTTCCCATGACAGTCGGGTCTACGTAACCACATATTTTACACCACCAAGGTTTGTCAGTTCGCTGAGCTGCCGCAACATGATTTAGAGAATGTCTTCTGACGATACAAYAACAATATAGCATGAAATGCCAGCGACATCGATTATTGTATTTGAGTCTTCAGGTAAAGTAACGATGACTAAGCTATATAGGAAGAGTTCCGAAGAGCCACCAGTCACTAATTTTATAATAAAATTTAATTTACTCAAATTCTCAAATATTTGAAAACACAAAAGTAGCAAGCCTTAAACACATGCAGCAGCGTCTTACGGGTCTCAGAGTCAAGTAGTGTGTGTTGCATATATGCATATGTTTGTTATTATTTTAAGCGCTTGTTGTTGTTGCTATTGCTTTTTTTGTCACAGTTAGTGCAGTTATTTTTCTACTAATTGCTTTTGTTATCTCAGCAATAGCGTCCCCTAGGACAAGCAAGCAAAAACAGGCAGCAGCAACAGCAATGTGCAACATGCAACATGCAGCGTTTGAAAGATGGCATGCAGCAAGCGTTGCGTTACTGTGGCAGCTGTGCCTCATGTTTATGCATTCATCACACTTATACACACACGCGCCCATGCACATAAAAGTGTTGGTGTGTGTGTGTGTGTGTGTGAAATGGCGCAAGCTGTGGCACTGCGCGTTGTTTGTTGCTTTTTGGGTGCCAGCCAAAGATCTTGTTGCTGCTCAGTGTGGCAGCAATTGAAATTTGTGTTGTTCAGCAGCTTTGTGCCGGTATTTGTGTTTCCAATTAAAAATTGCACACAAGCATGCAACGGCATATCTGCATATAGGACGRCAGTAGAACGCGTGCCACACAACTACACAGTGAAATGTTGAAATGGAAATGTTAAAAACACAATACACACCCGGCAGTGCTACAACACACATTTTGTGTAGTATTGTCATAGTTTTTGTTATTGTAGTTAGCACTGCTGAGTGAACCTATTTCTCTAAAGCGAGTGCATAGTTTATGCTTGAGACAACAACAATAATAAGCGCAGCAGCTGAAACACACATGAGGCAAGAAAAGTATCACAACAACAACAGGCCCTASCTGAGTGGCACAAAGGTAACCCTGGCGCTACCATATGCTACAGCAGGTCAAATGGAACAGCTGCTTGGGCGAGTAGCTGGAATTTCATAAAACTAGGTATGCCAGCGGAACGGCTCAGGTGGTTAGGATTTGCTGGTACTGCTATTAAATTATGCTGTTTAAGCGGGCAAGTTCAATTAGTTTCATTGAAATAACACTAAATGAATTTTTCTGAAGCATGCTTTCAGGCGCGTCAGCTGAAGTGAGYTYATTTGACAAGATATCCACACGAAATTTGGTWGGTATTATTTTCTAAGGCSACTYTACAATATGSYAARAAATTRTTCAGATCGGSTCACTATAGCTTATAGCTGCCATACGAACTGACCGATGAAAATCAAATCCTTATATGGGAACCC
>NW_017537033.1:29096-46272 GCF_001853355.1 Bactrocera latifrons | reverse complement strand
TTGATAATATATATTCACAAAACTTGGTTGATATTATTCTCTAAGCCAATTCTACAATATGTTAAGAAATTGTTCAGATCGGATTACTATAGCTTATAGCTGCCATACAAACTATCCGATGAAAATCAAATCCTTATATGGGAGCCGCTTTTATTTGATAATATATATTCACAAAACTTGGTTGAAATTATTCTCTAAGCCAATTCTACAATATGTTAAGAAATTGTTCAGATCAGATTACTATAGCTTATAGCTGTCATACAAACTATCCGACCTTTTTGTTTGATAAKATATCTTCACGAAACTTAACACAAATAATTATCTAAGGCAAGGCTATAATCTTCAAAGGAATTGTTCAGATCGGATTAATATAGCATATCGCTGCCATATAAACTGTAACAATATTTTTGTATAACTATATTCCCCATTCACATAAGAACACGCATACAAAATAAAGCCACCAATGTAAATTAGCTTGTTAGACGCACAGATAACCATTGTCTACCAAGATATTGCGCCCCAATCATTGCTATACATTCTTGTGACTACGCTAGTTGTTATTGTTGGTGTATTGCTGTGCTCGCCAGCAAAGCTTGAAATTTAAGTACCGCTACGCTCTAGCCTGTCAATTAAATGCACACGCTTAGCCACACATGCGCTTTAAGGCGCTCAGGATATTGCTATGCAATGCCACAGTTCCGCTATGTGGGCGCTAGCACGAGTGTATGGCTGAGCCACTCAGCTGCTCAAATACACTAGTAAGTAGCCAGTGTAGCTACTTTAGTTCCTAACACAGCGCATTGTGCAACTGTAGACTGCGCCACCACAATTGCCACTTGCCATTCGTGCTGGTCGTGTTGCGCTCGTTTTTTCGCTCCTTTTTTGTTTGTAGCGCATTTTGTTTATCAAGGATATCACAAAACAGGGATAATGCATGTAATCATGATAAATATTTTATATATTGGATGTCAGCGGCAGCGTCAAATCCCCCAGAAAACACGCACACACAAACACATWTTTATATGTATGTATTTGTTTGCACCAGGCAGTACACGCGCGCTCATATTATCCTTATAGCCCACATTTATATGCTTCGCTAGCGGCAGCCGTTAGCCGCCCAGCGCTCAGTGCCAGTGTCAATGACGTTGTTATCCTTTAGCGCACACACTTTCTTGCATATTTTTTTTTTGTTTTTTCCTTTATGCTCTTTGCTTACTCTTTCAGCCACTGCTGGTGTCAAGATGCAAATCTGATCGGCCCAACGCAGTTTACGCAAATTACAATGTTCAAGTTGAGACATTCGCCTCGCCTCTTGCGCGCCGCACTGCTTGGTGCTGAGGATTTATGTGTTGACAATGGCGTTAACGATCTTTGTGGCATGGAGTTTAATGAACTTAACGGCAGTTGGAAAATAATATGGCAATTTAAAAGTGAACTACTGCATTAAACGTTTAATAGTTTAATATGCGATGCTCAGCCATATTATGGCGGTTTATGTGAGGATAAGTTAGCAAAATTTACTTAAAGTGGGAGGGAGCATTAGAGTAGTGCTATTTTTTCCCTAATTTTCTATATGTGCTAAATTTTATGCGAATATCTAATAGTTAAATTTCTAACCGGAAAATAACCCAAACGCCGTCGTACCTCGTCCCCAGACTTTTTCGCAGAAATTTCCAATAATGGCAACTTTCTCTCGTCATCTTCGGAGGAAAGCTAAGACAAGGATGTCGCCCCGAAGGAAATGAAGTCTACCGCCTATGAGAATACTCCTTAAAGAAGTATGACATAAATTCTCTCGACATCCTCGCTGGAAAGCCATGACGAGGTTCCCGTTCTGCCTGCCAGAATCCGCCCTAAGAAAGCACGGCCCAAAATCCGAGTGGCTCCTGGCGCACGGTTTTCTGTTCTTTTAAAAGCCAAAACGACTCATAACCCACATGCCCCCACACCTACCATGGTTACTCTGAGGCACCCAAAAAACATAGTTCCAGCCTCTAGATAAGGCCGACGTCCAAGACTCCCAAGCCTTTCGTCCCCGACACAGCCCATTTCGCAATCCCATCCAAAACCGTCGGGCTCTCCACTCCTAAACGAAGCGAGCTCAGAAGGCCATGTATTCTGACAAACCCCTTCGCTACCTGACACTACCAGTCATGGTGTCGCGTTGCATCCAATAGTCGGTTGACATAATCGCCCAGCAGAGTCGGTAATTCGGTAAACCATGAATTAGTCYCGTTCCCCTTGTGCTCTAGCGCATATCATTCTCAGAGATGTCGGACAATGCGCAGCAAACACGCTGCTGTGAAGCAGGGCATCGAAATAGACCCGAATGAGTCCATTCCCTATCGCACTCAACAATTAGACCTGCTGCCAATMTTTTTATGGAAGATTTTGTGGAAGGATCTYGGTTTGCGGGCTTAAAAAATTAAAATCGTAATCTCAAACCACTTTGAAGGACTTCSAAAAGGATTGCTTATTTTTGACTTTTGTCCGAGCAATGCACGATTAATTACGAAGTGGTTTGTGCTCAGCTGGATAAATCTAGTTATACGCTCGAACAGAAGAGGCGAGAATTGAACAATGGATCAGGTGGAGTGTTCAAACAGAATACAGCGACATTTTATATCAGTCTTTGACTCGCCAGAAGCAACTGGAATGGGATTTGCTTCCACACTCAGTATATTCTCCTCACATGGCACCTCCGGACTATTACTTGTACTAACCTCTACAAAGATTTTTGGATAGGAGATGCTTAACCCTAAATCAATATGTTAAAAAACACTTGATTTAGCTTTTTGCTTTTAAAGATCAAAATTTTATGAGAATTTAATTAATCTCTTGTCCGAAAGATGGCCTTTATCTTCATAGAAATGCTAAGTCCTCAGACTTAAGGAAATTTTCYGCAATAAAGCTCTTCCAAAAAAAATCATTCATAAATATTTCACAAGAGAGTTTTAGATCAAAATAACTTGCATTAAGTCTATAGCCATATTCGCAGTATAAATTTATTAGGATACATTTAAAAAGCGGAGTGCCACATTTAAATAAGTAAGAATGTCATTAAGAAAACTATCATTTCTACTATTCACAGAAATATAATAAAATGCGCACAAATACATGCGCAAACCGAGTAGTGGCAAATAAAGCAAAGCAACCAAATGTGCAAATGCTTTAGCTAAATATGTAAATGATGCAAATGAGCATTTGCAACGCGTTGGAAACGGAAAAAAGTGCGCAATAAAAAGCCGAAAAAAAGAAGTAGAAAATGCACAGCAAAGATAGTAAAATGTAAATGCAACAGAAAACAACAAACAAGCAGGCAGGCGTTAGTTATGTAAATATAGCAAACACATGAGCGCACTACTGTATGTATAAGTGTTAGGGTGTTCGTTACTGACAAGTTGTTAATTTTTTCTTTTGGCGAATGCTTCCTAAAATGTGGCTCTTGCTTTAAAAACAAGAGGCCGGCACAAATAAACGGTTTATTTTTAATGCCGTGCCTAAATCGTGTTCCCTTTGCCATTAATGTAATTTGGAATTTCTTAATATTTTGTAGTAAAAAGGTAAGCTTAAAACTCTGAAAATTTGATTTTGAAGTACAAACTTGGCCGCTCTACAAAAAAGGTCTTTATGACTTTTCACACAAACATTATTTGAAAAGTTATACTCAGAATGAACTGAGCATTCATTTAAATGACTTGAGCATGCTGTGTTGCTCATACGACATGGTATACTACAAGAGGAAAAGCTTGTTTACTTTGGTTGCTTATTTTTAGTGTTAAAACCCAAACCCCATTGATGTTTGACGACTGATAGCTTGATTGAAAAATTATGTTTACTACTTTTGTAGAGCAGTAAATTTTCTATAAAACTGAGAACTTTGCAGTGTAAAATGATATTTTTTCATTGAGTTATAAAATTCAAAAAAAATAACTGGAAGCGAGTTATGAATTTTAGTGCATACAAAGCAAAAAATATAAAACCCTTAGGAGGAGCACCTTCCAGGTACAAGTTAGAGCTCATACCTGCAAAGCATTTCCTAGATCAAGTACGAAGCGAAAACAGATCGTTTTTTGATACACCCTAATGTACAGGACTGCATAAATGCATGTACATATGTTCGTGAGTGCCTTTCATTTTTAGGAAAAAGGCGTTGATGCACGTTCAACGCGGCAAGTGCTACATCGTTAACCACACACATACACCTACCATATATTTGATCATGTTTATGTATGTGTGTTGTAAAAGCAGCGCAGAGCTCGTGCCACTGGGCTACATGTGGAAAAAAAATGCAGTTGAATGCAAGTTAATGTCGAATGCAATGCAAATTTGAGGCAATAAAAGGTAGAGAAAAAAATAACAACAAGCGCAAAGTATAGCTACTTAAATGCTAAAGTGTGAAAAGCTAGCAACACACATACATACATACATGTAACAACTATTTTGCATACTTAAAGCATTGTAGCTTCCTATGATCCTGTGTGTTTCCCGCCCTCTCCTTTGCTTATCTCTCTATTTCACTTTAAACACCGCTAAGTGCCGCTGGTAAGCACAACAAAGAAAATCGCTAACAGCCAGCCTGGCAGTGGCGATAAAGGATTAAGACGTTTTTTTGCGGCTACAAAAATAACTACAATTTTAGTGATATAGACGACTTAAGTAAAAGTGTTTATGTTTTGGAAAATGCAGGAGTAGTCGTATATGTATATTTTCAGTGCGCAAAATATGCAATGGAGAAAAGCTACAGACTTTTATATGTTCCGTATATTAATATTCAAATTTAATTTATGTATTAAATATATTCTGTAACAGTTACTATTTATATCAAACAAATTTCATGAAGATATCCTATCAACCAAAAAATTTTTCCACAAAAAAATTATCATATTGTAAGGAAGCTACGTGTATGCTATATTGTCCCGATCTGAACAGTTTTTCGCTGGTTGTATAGTTATTTTGCAAAATACCTTTTGCCAAATTTCATGAATACATACATGTATATATGTATCTCTTCAAAAATAGAGTTTTTCTCACAAGGACTTGATTTTCATCGATAATTTTGTATGGCAGCTATATGCTATAGTGGTCCGATCTGAATAAGTGCATAAGATATTGTGCAGTTGTTTTGGAAATTAAATATTATAAAATTTCTTGACTATATCACCACATCTACGGTTTTTTTAACAAATATTTGATAGTGGTCCAATCTCAACAATTTCTTAGCTGATGCTTTGGAAAATAAAAGCTTTCGCGAAGGAATCGCTTTAAATAAAAAGCTTTCCATACAAATAATTGATGCCGACCGTTCAATTTGTATGGAAGATATATGCTATAGTGGTCCGATAGCGACAGTTCCGACTAACACCTTAAAAAACGCTGGCTCGAATCCATAGTAGAAATGCCATGGAAAATTCCCTGCATATCCGATTTTTTAGTTCAAAAAAGTCGTCGGAAAAAGTCGTAGATACCGAAAGAAATGTATTACAAACTGACGAACAAATTTTTGTATTGAAAAAAATTCGCCGATGGTTCGAATCTATAGTCTCTTTGGCGAAGTTGTTCAGAAACACCCGTAGAAAATTTCCTATGTACAAATGCTATTTTTGGTACAAACAAAAAAAAAAATATAAAAATAAAACGGACCTTTTCTAATGTACGTACAGGCAAAAAGGTATTATATATATATTACACTACTGACGAAAGAATTTTTATAATTTAAAAAAATGCGCCTTAAAAATCGCTAGCTCAAATTCAAAGTNTCTTAGGGGAGGTGTTTCAGTATGGCCCGTAGAAAACTTTCTACATACCCGATGTTTAGTAAAATAGTCGGCCCGCTCTAATGTACAATACAAAARTGTATTATAAACTGACGAACGATTKTTTTCAATTTAAAAAATTCGCCTTCGAAAGCGCTGCCTCGAATCCATCGTCTTTCGGCGAAGTTGTTCAGCATAACAAGCAGGAAATTTTCTAAATATGTGATTTAGTAAAAACAAATGTAATATAAATAAATTATAAACTGACTAACGAATTTGTTTAGGTAAAAAAAATCGCATGAAAAATCGTACAGATTGAGCCATAGAAAATTTTCTTCATATGACATTTTTTGTAAAAAACAAATCGACCCACACTAATGTACATACAGACAGACATGCATTATAAATGTATTATAAGCTAACGAACGAATGTTTATAATTTAAAAAAATCGCCCGAAAAACCGCTGTCTCAAGTCCAGTGTCTCTTATACGAAGCTGTTCAGAATGACCCGTAGAAAATTTCTTTAAAACGGGTTTTTTTTTAGTAAAAAAAAGCTCGACCTACTCTAATGTACATATGTATAGACATAAATGTATTGTAAAGTGACGAACGAATTTTTTCCAATTAAAAAAAAATTTGCCTTAAAAATCGACCCGCTCTAATGTACATTCCGAAAAATAAATGTATTAAAATAAAATTTATACATATATACATATATTTCAAATAATTTGATTACAAACTCACCTTATTTAAATATGCCTTGGCTATATTACACGATGCGCTTTTTTTTATAAGAACATTATGGCACTTGAAATCAGACACACGCGACCTAAGCCAACCGAGAACCGCATGAAGGAACAACGCACTTGCTACATTCATACCTACACTCAAATATGCACCCACGAACAAGCCCGACACGCACTTAAGRAACTCTGCACAATATAGACACTCGTAATTTCGATGAATTTAACGCAACACCACTTTATTACGACCTGCACGACCCTATTCTTTGCWCTTATTAACGATTTAAACTTTAAATTGAATAAAAACGCAGTTTAACACTTTAAACAAATACTTTTCACTAACTTTAAAAAATWTTCGCAACATCCACCAAGACTTACGTGTGTTCATTTTCATTTGCACTTGTAACTAATATTTTTACTGTTACATTGCATTCCTCAATTGGAATAATTTAGTCGATTTTCCCTTAATTTYGCATTCCACGATTCTAGAAAATTCGAAACTCTTCGAAAATCAGTCGCAACTCTTCATTAACTATYATTACATRSATAATATTTTCAAGGTCMGCTGCGAACATTAAAAAATTTGCAACAATAATACAAACAATTACCATTTTTCAATCACATTTTTCTCAATGATGAGCACGCAGCTAATACCTCTGCTGAGCACACAGCTTTGTCACCTACATATGAACGTGAACATGAGTGTGTGCATGCGAGCGCTTTGCGCAGCATTGATATGCAGTTGTAACACAGCTGAATGTAAGAGCGCATAAGTGATAAAGAGAGCTTTGTTGCGTTGTGTGTAAGTGGGCTGCGCAATTTGATATGCAGGTGTAACTCCGTTCGTAGTAAGAGCGCATAGCTGATGCAGAGAAAATGAAGTTAGCTGAGCTGAAGCGAAAATGAATTTATGTATGTAAATGCAAGGATGCTGGAAGTTTTGGTGAGAGGGTGCATTTAGTATGCGTGTTGGAAAGAAATGTTAAGCGATCAAAATTGCAGGGTTGTTAAGAGCGCTCAAAGTGCATTGAATGTCAATTTTCTATTACAGTAGAACAAGAAATCTTGATGAGCTATTTATTATGTGCATGCTTTGAAGTTCGGCTTTGAACATTAAAAAAATTGCAACAACAATGCAAACAAACAAAGTGTCATTTATTACCATTTCTCGATGAAGTAGGATATACATGTATGTGTACACATAATGAAACTTATTTACTCACATACTGAGTGAAAACTAAAGCAAAAGGAATATGTAAGAATGTATTGAAAATAAATTCTATAAGAAGGCCTATAAATGTTAGCAAAGTTGAAACAAAAACTTCTTTTAGAATTGCGTACCCATTGGAATATTCTTCCTACTGTATTCCAGGGTATACCAGTAAAACGGATTAAGCACAACCATTTAAACAATCAAATATATAAATAAATAAAAGCCAGCTAAAATGGGTGTAAAAGACCGGCATTGCGGAAAGGCTTTGCATAAAAAAGGTGCAATGAAGGACTGCGTATACTAGAGTAATATTTAYTCAATGTCGTAAATCTTCTGTGACCAAAAGTGAAACGAAAACAAATTAAATTTCAGGTGACAGAAAGCAAGCTAGCAAATATTTCTGCGCAAAAACTTTGGTTATATAAACTACTCGCAGTATTGTTTTTATGTGTGAACTCTTTAATACTACCCTTTTTTAATGGAAAATATATTTTTTTGGTTGCAGCTTGCTAAAATAGATAATTATTGTATGTATATCAGAATTTTTACTGAAAAAAAAAATTATAAAAAACAAGTAAGAAAAACAAGAAGAAGTTCGGGCATAGTCGAACATTTCATACCCTTGCGGATGTTAAGGTATAAAACCATTCTATACCTTCAGCTACCTAAGGCTTGTTAGATATGAGTTCTAGAGCGAGTTTCCATCCGAATTTAATCTCTCTGAACAGAAATGTGTACCTTGTGTTATAAGAAAAATACGGTCTTTCAATTTTAATACGATAACCTACATATTGGCCTATATATGCGGTATAAAGTCACGCGAATGATCGCAAATCTTTATATTAGACTTTTTAGTATTAAAAATATTCAACCCGATTATAACAGCCAGACATGCTACGACTATCAGGAAAGGATGCCCACTGAATTTCAACTATATATCACACATTTACTCATCAACTATAGATACTAGAGACCGACACTTAGGCATTTAATCAGTTTTATTATGATTTGGGCATAAATGTCTTTAGTATTCGTGCAAAGTTTTAACCTGTTATAATAATTGTTTACTGGAATTAGAAGAAATCAAATGGAACTAAAAATTATGTTATGTGGCAAGCAGGTGTTTACGATTACCGTTTGTTTACTAAGAAAGGCGAAACCAAGTTTCACCAGTTAACACTTGCATCGACGGAAGGACGGATGGACGGACAAACAGGCAGTCACCCGGATTTTAACTTTTCTATCCCGATTCTTTATATATACACAACCCTATATCTATATCGCTTAGCTTCAGGTGATACGTACAACCGTTAGGTAAACGAAACTATGATTTTCTTGATTCCGCAGCTTATCTTCAAGAGAACTTTTGTAGCAATTAGTCTAGAAATACCATTTAGAATTTGGTACCCCAGTTACGAAACGAAATTGAATGCTACGAGCTGCTGATCATTAGCAATATATTGTGTTTATTCTAGAATTTGCTATATTTAAAAGCAAAGGCAATGCCAATGAATCCTAGTTGAGCTGAAAACCGCCAAAGAGACTATAATGGCCGTGGATAATTTTATGCATGACCCAGGATAACTTCCATGCAATTCAAACGCATATAAGAGCGAGCCACCTGACTCGGTAGGCGATTAATGGTGGAGTAGCAGAAGGATGAGAGGCAAAGAAGTCTCAATAAATAGCAAAAGCGATGGGATGCATCCACAACGTGAAGATGGATTCACAGGCTAGCTAAAAGTCTACATGTATGGTTAGATAGAAAACAGATAGAGACCGATTTCTTCCTGACGCAGCTTCTAACGGGGCACGGGTGTTTTAGAGAGTATTTCTACAAACATGGCTATGACGATGCAATGAATTGTTTCTTCTCCAGTAGCAGCGAGGAAGCAGCGCTGTATATCTTCTTTCTCTGTCGACGGTATGAAGAGGAGAGAGTCGATCTAGAGAAATTGATTGGACACCGGATGATAAAGAGCGGAAACTAGTGTGGGATAGTGGAGAGCGTGGTGTGGTCTAGTTGTGAAAGAGCTAATGTCAGTTCCGTTGAGCAAATAACGAGCAATGACGATGGAGTTAAGGACTTAGTGCGTGGGCATATAGGTCCCCACCTAAACAGTCAATCCGAAGATTCCTCCTCAAACCAAAAAAAAAAATAAAAAATAAAAAAATTAACCTAGTCTACACTCACTAAGTCCTTTGCTTTAAAGTGCAAGCGGCGCTACATTTAAAAGCCGCTAATAATGAGTAAAGCACCGCTACATTTCTGTGGCAGCAAGAGAAGGTAAATGGTGTAAAAACTGGTCGACCACAATTAATCTAGAACTTTGCGTTTGCCTGCTTAGTTTAGTGCGGCACAGATTAAATGCCCATTGTCTAGGGCTAACTGCGCAACATAATCATATTTTATCGCATATTTACTTGCAACATTAAATCACGCACACATGCATACAAACGCAGTAGTTAACTTAGCCACCGAATAGACACACATACAAACACAATGAGGCAGGAATGCAAATACACACACAAAGGAACAGGCACACAGYCAGACAAACGCGGCAAGAACTTAACTGTAACTTTGCACATAAATGAAAGATAGTAATGTTGCAGTAAAGCTCACTTTTATAACAACTACAAAAAAGTTTTTGTTGCCATGCAGCTGCTGCTTTTACATTTTGTTGCTGTAAATTACTTTTATTACCCAACGCGCATTAAAAGTGACGTTTATGAAAGTGCGGTGGTGGGGGTGGCAAAGCCGCATAGATGGAATGTTAACGCACATACATATATCTATATGTATGTATATATGTATATACATATAGGTGGGCACGCATGTTGACCGGAAAGGAAACAATAAATAGTAAATTACGAGTGAAATACATGATGCGGCAGTTAAATGCGCATTGGCCGTGTGGCAAGCACAAAAAGCTCGAAGGGAGCAGCAAAAAAAAGCAAATTAAAAATAGAAGCGGCAAAAAGCAACAGTAAATGCCATAAAATATGCAGCAAAAGCTCATATGCGTTTGTAAAAAATAAGCGCCGTCGAGCTGCACAATGCACAGGCGTGCCACACGTGAGGCGCGCAGGGCAAAAAATTGCAAGAGATACGAATTAAAATGCAAAAAAGGTACAAAATGGCACAAAACAACAGCAAAACAAAAAAAAATTACAAAAAAACAAAACACAACAAAAAACTAAAACAATAACAATGCTGCTTTGCACCTGTTAGCAGCGCAGGCAGCAACAATTACAACAAAAAATGTCACTAAGAGCCTATCAGCCAACTGCCTGCCACATGAAACACTACGGTGCGGCGCACTTTGSTTTACTGCTGCTATTTACCGTTATTTATTATAACGCTTTTTGCTGCCATTTCGTCGCCATGACAGCACCGCTGTGGCTGTGTGCGTGCGCTATGCTCGTGCGCTCTGTGGCAAGTGTCATGCATTCTGCGACAATAATTCAAATAAGATTTAAAGTTGCAGACAAAACACACACACRTACACAATCTAACATATATACACATATACACTAACACATACACCTACAAAGAACCAGCTTGGCACTTGCGCTAGCTAAGTATGCAGGGCACAAACGTCATAGCGCCGCAAAGTAGGCAACAATTTATTTAAATAATGCAGCAGCCTCCTTTTACACACACACATACACACACATACACACATACTCACATGCTGCAGCGACTGCAGTTGTAAGAAAGCAAGCCAGCAAAGAGCAGTTAACATTAACGTCTTCATGCCAGTTGCTATTGTGGCAGCAGCAACAACAACAATGAAAGCAAGAACAAAAAAAAGTTGGTATATAGTATAAATRTGCATTTTAATTTAAGTATAACTACCTTACACACACACACATGCAACTTGAAAGTAGCATTAAGCACAACCGCAAGCGTTTTATAAAGCAAATGAGCAGAGAACGGCGCAACAAAGCGTAAAGTAAATAGAAGTGTGTAAGCTGTGGCAAGGCATAGCAGCCAGAGCCAAGGTATGCGTGTATGCGTGCGGCTGTGTGTATGGCTCTGAGATAAGTAACATTGCGGTATTTCTAGGATTTTCTGCAGCATAYAAAATGTGTTGGCGACAAAGATGTACAAAGCTAGCAGGGCTTATTAGTGTTTATACTTATCACAACAACGCAGAGATCAACCGCGCAGCCACAGGATATATACAAAGTTTACGCAGAAATATGGATACTTCAGAGACTTATGCTAACGTGAATAATACGAGGGGAAGCTGAAATCATTGCTGAGTGAAATATAGCTCACTGGGAGACTTATTTTCATGTGAATGATATAAGTATCCGTAGAAGCTGGGAAAAAGCTGAGTGTAGGAAGMAACGGCGTGGAGTCTCACTTATCCAACACTAACAATTGTTGCTTGACTTATTTTGCAAGAGTATGTATGCTAGCGAAATAAATTCCTCTTAATATTACTTCAGCCTGCACTAAAAAATATCAAAGTCCAATAAATAGTCATCTGACCTAAGTGTTTCCACTTATGCTCCAATTTCTGTAACCCAAAACCGATTTGGATGCTATAATAAAGCTCAAACTTCAATCTAATATTTCATTCCCTCACTTTTGAAGGCAATTTAAATTCTCAACCGGTTTATGAATAATTCTACTTAAATTCCTTTTAAGCATTAAATTTCAATTACTCCGAAGTCAATGACAGCTCTGTTAAACAATGTGAACGTGAAGGATTATAAATTAAGCCTAATTGGCTTCGTAGTCTTGGTATCGACAGTAAATGTATTCAGAGCTGATTTCTACACCACAAGTTAATATTTCGTTCCCTCACTTTGAAGACAGTTTAAATTCTCCACCGATTTATGCATAAATTATAAAAGTTCCTTCTTTCGACCAGTGTATATCGGTTACTAGAATCTTGGCTACAATAAGGAAAGCGCAAGGAAAGGATTTATAATCCTACAAAATAGGCCAAAATAACKTCGAAATAGAGACTAGTAACAGTAAAAATAATCATAGGTCATTTCTTTACCTTTACTTCTAAAGCTACTTTAAATTCTCCACCGGTTTATGCATAAATTTAMTTAAATGCCTGTACCCTTCACGCATTAAATTTTTATTTCTTAGCTTTAATAAGCAAAGTTAACTGAAAATATTATGAAAAAATACTACATTGGCTTCCAAGTCGAGACTAATAAYAGTAAACTTAGTATTGAGAGTTTTTTGATAACGAAAAATAACGATTTTGTAAGGAGACTAGGGTAATAGACACTTCAGCTGCTGGTTCACTAATGAGTAATGAATACAGCAGCCCAAAACTTTATTTTCCCACATTTTATCAATATCACGCTATTAATAGCAACGGCAACGATAGTAGCCATATTTCAGCCAACAACTTTTCATTCCTTCCTTTTTGAGGTAAATTTGAATTCTCAGCCGGTTTACATATGTATAAATTTGATTAAGTATATGTTCGCTTCGAGCATTGAATTTTTATTTCGATGAGAATAATTTTAGCTTCGATATATAAAAGAGAAAAACAAGAAAAAGGACTTATAGAATAGGCCAAAGTTGGCTTCCAAGTCGCGATTTATGCCAGCAAAAGTAGTATTGAGTATTATTTGGTGGGAAAAATAACAAAATTGTGAGAATACTTTGACTGCTTGTCTATTGTATTATAACACTAATTTAAGGTGTAGAAATTAYCTTTAATTATCGCATTCTTTAAGGGCTTATTGTGGTCAAATAGTTGAGGAATTCTGTGTAACTTTAGCGCTGAGTAGAGCATAATATCTAGCTTTAAAAATTCCAGAAAATTTATGWAAAGAAAACACGTCGCCCACTCCAAACGTATCGACTTCTTCAGATGTCTTTGTTTATCCACAGAAAATGCTGCCATTGTCTCCTAGCCTTCTATGCTCTAAAATGCACTAGCTTATCATATTATTGCTCTGCTACAACGGGGATTTGCAGTAAGTTGAAATAAAGTTGAAATAAGAAAAGCGAGTAAATAAATGTGGCATGACAGGTTTGTTTGTTCACTGCAAACGATTTGAAATAACTTAGATGATACAATGCACGATTTGTATGCGCTCGTGTGCAGCATGGGCACTTTTTAAGCTTGAATAAATTTCCAATTGAATGAATGCCTTGCAAACAAAAAAGGGACACACAATAAAGAATGGCAAATACGAGTACGAGTACGTGAACGAGTGGAGTTGAGAGCTGTACCAAAGCCAAACGGAAATGGGAAAAAGAGAAGCAGTGRAGTTGAGATGATGAGATGATCGCTGCGTAGAGCGTTTCAGGAAGCAGGCAATTCAGATTGCATTTTCAATTTAACCCCAACAAAAGTAACTAATAAATAGTAGTATTGTCTACTAAAGAAATATCGTTGAARCTTTAGAAAGCAGAGAAGTCACTGTTATATCGGCTCGTACCGCCAACATTTTACGCAGAGATTTGCACACCGAGTTTTATATTTTAATTTTTATTGTAAAAATATCAAACACACCTTACAAGATATACAACAGCTTGGCCACAAGCAGAAATGCCGCGACATGCAGCAAGTTGTGATAACAACCGGCTGGCGTATTGACGCGCTCGGCGCTTGAATGCGCGCTACACTCCCCGCTTACAGGCAAGACTTCGTCCCAACATTGTCGCTGCAGCATGCGCATAAAATCCGCTGTGCTGCTGCCACGCCTTTGCTGCACTGGAAAGCAGTCATCTGGCGGATCATTAATAAATCTTTTGGAACTCTTGCTCTCACTTGTCCATGCGACACCCACAGCATCTTCCTCTTGCTCTTGCTCCACCTTATTATTTTCAGTTGCCTGCTCAACCTCTTGGGTGCTCCAATCGAAAAAGTAAGCGCCATCGATTTCGACACCCAACCATTTTGTTAAAATTTTGTCCTTTTCCTCTTCACTAGTGGATTCAAACGAGTGTTGCTGCGTTAGTGGCAGTGAAATGAGGAAGGTTAAATACAAAAAAAATATGTAAAACATTTAGTGTTTTCTTATAAAAAAAATTCTGGCGCTCAACAATGAAAATTTTGTATATTTTTTTATTTTATTATTATTGGGGCTTTTCAAAAGTATTRAAACTGACAAACAAAGTCTGTCAAGATTGTGAAAACTGAAAAAKAAATTGGAAAATGAAGTTTGGTGATTGAGAGTGATCGAGGCATGAAAGCGATTGCCAGAAATAAATGYAGTATTTTTGCTGAAATTAATTAAGTCTAAGGCATCAGCATCCTAGTTTTATTTATATARGTATATAAGATTTTCTAACTTTTTRCAGAAGTAGAGTAGTCTAACACAGAAATATGTTATGCAAATTACTAAAGAAATTTGATACCAGGAGTGTCGTAAGAAAATTACCTGCGCATAACCGGAATCTGCAGAATATGCTCATAAATTTAGCTAAGTCAACAACCTTTGTTTACGTTTGGTACCACTKGCTCTTTGCTTACATTTTAGAATTCAATGGCGGTTCATTAATTTGTCTTTRTGTGTTATTTTGCCGCGGCTAATGACCTTGCTTTTTATATTTTAGGATCAAAGGCTCTTTTGATTACATTTAACTAAGTTGACAACCTTTATTTACATTTAGACAAGTCAACAACCGTTGTTTATATTTGGGTGCACTGACCCTTCGTTTATCTTTTGGAGTCTAATGACGATTTATTAACTGGTTTTTGTGTTACCAAAAACCGATTCAGATGCCATAACTAAAGCTCAATTAATATCTCATTTTTTCACTTTTGAGTTCAATTCAAATTCTACACCTAGTTATGAATAAATTCAGTTAAATAAAACTTCCTTTCGAGCAGTTTAAATTAAAAAGTCACTCTTGGCTTACCCATGGGTTTAAGCATAAATCTAGTTAAATACATGTGCCCTTCCTGCTTAATCCCTCCCTCTTCAAGTGAATTTGAATTCTCAACCGCTTTATGAATAAATCTTGCTAAGTATACATATCTTACCTTCGATCATTGGAATTATACCGATTAAAATAATTTTAGCTTGAATAAAACCAATTTGGCTTTCAAGCCGAGACTAACAACAGCGTAACTAGTATAAATGATATTTTGGTATAAAAAACGAAAGCAAGACGTCTTTAACAATAAGTTGGCCTGAAAGAGGAAGCGAAAGAAGCTTACAAATTTCTCAACCCGCCAGTGAGAATAAAACGAGAAAATAAACGAGAAAAATGCGAAAAATAAAARTTAAGCAGATGAGAGCTTGAGTACYCCCAGGAAATAGATCAGCAAAGCTTAACAAATGAAGAACTTCATATGCTATAAGCACGGAGAAGTGCACTAAAAGCAGTCGCTGCACACTCTTCATTTCACAAAACTCACTGCTAAACAACCTCTAAATATTTTATAATATTACACAAAATGGCAAGTAAGTGCATTAAATCAACATKCTTCGTAGCAGCCAGCTGTTTAAGGTCACATGTCACGTCTCATCGGCTTAGTTTGCTGAAGTACTAACTTATGCGCAACAGCCTAAAAGTGGGCAAAATGCATCATCAAATTTTTACAAGCACCCATTCCCAAATGGGGAAAATGACAACCGAAAATATCCGCAAAATTCTTAACACTTACGTACATAGAAGTAAGAGATGAAAATAAGTTGGTGTGTGAGGTCATTTTGGTAGTATCTCCAAAGAAGAAACGAGAGTAAAATTATTTTGCGAGCCATGGACACATTTGAAGTGGCGCCAGCAATAAGTGATTGAATCTCAACTTMAGTGAGTGTTTTTGTTAGAAAGCTTGACTCAAGCAAGTATGCAACTCTTCCCAAAAGCTACTCTGCGTGCCACGTCTTTCTAAAGGGCGCTTCCTTTAGTTGTTTAGGGYGGGAAAATGCGTTTGAGAATTGCGTCAACTTTAAGCCGATTTGCATTGATCATTTRCGCATTTTGAGCGTGACGAACGAAAGAGTGCGAAGCATGTGTGCGTGTGAGCGTGCAAGTGTGTGAAGTGAGGCATATGTTTCGCACTTAAGTGGGTATAATGTTTCAATTTACTTGCGCAGAAATCAAGGACGCGTGTGATAAGGTCTGCGTAAAATGGAGAGAGTGTTTTGATTTGAGATTTTTTTTTGAGATTTAGAAAAACTCTTTTAATATTAACAGATTTATCTGCGATTGCCATAAAATTTAATTCTTTTATATTTTTCTTTAAGTTTTAAAAAAAAGTATTTTTTAATCGTTACCAAATTTTAATGCTGCCATATGTCATATATTAAAAAAATTAATATTTTTGTTTATTTTCTTTGTACAATTATTTTTTGCTTATAATAAAATTCTTCAGCTGAGTATTTATTTTAAAAAACTTACAGTTGCCATATTAAAATTTTTTTTTGTTTTTTTTTTTCAATGTTTTTTTGTTTAAGAATAAGAGTTGCCATAAGAAAATAAAAAATACATTTTTCCTTAATTAATTTTTTTTTTGTTTTT
>NW_017537033.1:0-26675 GCF_001853355.1 Bactrocera latifrons | reverse complement strand
TAACAAAAGTTAGAAATATGTTTTTTACATAATTATGGCAACTCCAAAAAATTTAGTATAAAAAAATGCCAAAAAATTAAATAAACCATACATATTTTCTGAAAATGGCAAAGCTAAAAATCTTATATAAAAAAATCAAAAAAAAAAAAAATCACATATTGTTAAATGTGGCAACGCTGAAGTTCTTAAATTGCATGAACAAGCTAAGCAGTGTTATTATAAACGTAAATTTATTTTTTCCAAAAAAAAAAAAACAAAAAAACAAAAAAATACATTTTTTTAAAGGCTTTTTTAGTCTCTGCTAGCTAAGTAACGTTCAAATGAGCTTTGATTGCCTTAAAAATTTATTTTAACTATTTCTTAAACCAAAAATTTAAAAATGTTTACAAGAAAAGCTCTTTATTGAGCGAAAAGCGCTCAATCAAGCTTATTTAAGCTTTCAAAAACATTCTATTAATATTTCAAAGCTTTAGAAAAGACAAAAAATGAAATGAAATAACACTTGAAACAAAAATGTAGTTGCTAAAGCAAGAAGGTGGCCCYGTCTTCATCATAAAAGTTTCAAAGAAAATACGAGTTCGCCAAAGCTCAGTAAACGTGTGTGAAAAGCGAAATTCAAATGGTAAGTGGTAATAGTAGCGAAAGTTGCAACAAAAGAGCCAAAAACAACAAGCAGCAAACAAAAAATAAAAACCGAAGTGATTGTAATTYTACACAACGCCAAGGAAAGTGCAAGAAAACTAGTGGCCAAACGATGTAACGAAGCGCTCAAACAAACTGCCAACACACACGCACACATACGCACGCCAACAGTCTGAACAGTGTTTGTGTGAGTGTGTCAGTGTAGTGTGTGCGAAAACTTTCAAAGCGTAAACTTACATCAAAGTTTCACATTTCARCTGCGAAAGTAGCGACTGACGGCCGGCAGCTGAATTGGTGACGCAACGGGGCGTATGAGTAACCTAYGACGCTAGGCTGCGAGCTGCGGACAGGAGCTATAACTAATACTTGCAGCAGTAGTTTAAATGCTTTCACTCGATAGTTGGTTGTTGGCATGAGTTGCGATAGTTAGTTGTTGGATTTTCACATTTTCTTGGATCAATGAGCGAGCGCKGCCAACACACTTGTCTACACACACACTCAAGCGTCAAGCAACTAAGAACTAAACGTGTATATGAATGTAAGTGCGCGTGTAGCTTTTGTTATTGGGAAGCTAACCTCTTTTGTGAGTTTGGCACATTGAATTGCAATGAAATCAAATTAAATTCATTGGAAACCTTGAAAGAATTTTTAATTACTTTGATTAATTTGCTATGTGGTGAAGTGGCGCGAAGGATGGGAGCGCCGGAGCATCGGCGCACATTGARTTTACGAACAAAAGAGCATACACAAGAGCGTGGAGAATACACTAACAGTTCTAAGACCGGATAATTATAGAGGTGCTTAGAGATGGCAGAGGGAGATGGCGGAAGGCAAGCGCAGACAAAAAACAAGAAGGAAAAACAAAAAAACTGATGTGCCATGGAAAATCGTTACGGTGAGCGGGAGTGTGTGTGGTCTGCTTTAATGCCAAAAAAATTGAAGTCATTTATAATCTTACCTAACGTAAAAKCTGTGTTTCATTTTTAATTTGGTAGGACATTTTTAGAATTGCCATGTAAAAAAATATAAATATTTTAGTTTACAATTTTGAAGTTTTTTTTGTAATAACAAATTTTAGCTTATTTACATGTTTGAAAATTTTCAGAGTTGCCACATGTACATACGAGTATGTATGTATATAAAAAAATTAAGTTTTTATATAATCCTTATAGTTTACAATTTTTTAAATCTATTTTACTTTCTTATAACAAATTTTCGTTATTTATTTGAATTAACATTTTTAGCGTTGCCATATGATTCATCAAAATATATATTCAGACGTGCATATATACATACGTATATAAATGTACACGTATATATTTTTTGCTTATTTATTCGTTTAAAAATATTCGGAGTTGCCGTACTTAAAAAATATAATTTTTTTTTGATATTATTTAATAATTTACTATTTGGGTTTCTTATGAAAAATTTTTTGATTTTTATTCGAAATACAATTCATAGAATTGCCAAAAATATTGAAATTTTTTTTTTTTTAATTTTTCATAATTTGTATTATTATATAATAAATTTATTTATCGAAATGCCATCTTTAGCCTTATTAAAAAAATATTTATGTTTTTATAATTTTTTTAAAATAAACTTTTTTAACTTATGTATTTATTAGAATTACAATTTTAGAGCCACATGTTCCAAAAAAAAAATTATATGTATCATCAGAACGAAAAGTTGTGTCTATGCAAACTCCAAAACCTCAGCAAGAAACCCTCGAACGAAAGTTGCAATTCTTTTYCTATATAAAGCCTTACAGACTAAACAGTCWACTCTTCTTCTACCGCCTGACCGTATCTACAATAGTCATTATTTGGAGTTCTTAAATTCGTCCAATTAGACGGTGACCTTGTAGAACTYTACTAGAGTTTTTATATCATTACCAGCTCCTGTCTACGGTGGATGATTTTGCTAATAAAAATAAGACTCATGAGAAGTTTATGAAAATCAACTCCACCAGCTTTTTAACACTGCTTCTTTTTCTTACCAATTCCATATAAATAAAAATGCTGCAATATATGCTTTAAGACATTTAATAAAATCGACTGGTGACCTTATTTGCCTGACACTTTTCTACCAAATAAAATGTTCAGCTCAAACAACAAATTTTATTTTCAGATTTTTATCACCTGCCACTGCCACTGCTGTTTATGTCTTAAGCTACGAAAGCGCTCGTTTGTTTTGGATACTTCCACCCGCATACCCCGGACGTAGGAAAACTGGACAAATGTGCGTCTTTAGGCCGCTGCCTGCCACATCGCCTGTAGGGCCGATTGTAACACATGTAAATGCAACGTTTTTTGTTGTTGTTTTATACCCTCAACAGGGTAAGTTTTCACTGAAATTTGATTACATAAGAAAATATTGGAGGCCCTCTAAACTATATACCATATAGAAATGATCAACAGTGAGAGCTGAGTCGACTTCGTTTGTCTGTATATGCGCCAACTAGTGCCTCAGTTTTTGAGATATCGAGCTGAAATTTTGCTCACGTGCGTTTCATCCCAAGGTGTTGCACATTTGTCATAATCGCCGATTTTGGATCACTTTCGCATATAGCTGTCATACAAACCGAACGATCGGATTCAAGCCTTTGTATAGAAAACTTTTTTAGAGATATCTTCATGAAATTCGGCATGGCGTATTATGTAAGCCAGCGAAGTAATCGCTGAAGAAATGTTCAAGATCGTTTAACTATAGCATATAGCGGATATACAAACTGGACGTTCGGAACCAAGACCTTGTATGGGCCACTTGCTTATTTGACAAGATGTCTCAAAGAAATTTCACCCAAATTATTGTCTAAGATAGCGCTACATGCTCCCAAAAAAAATTTCTGAACGGACGCATATAGCATATAGTTGCCGTACAAACTTCTCAACAAAAATCCRAGTTTTGTACGGAAAATTTTTTGTGAAGGATATTTTAGCTGCGGTGCAACCGTTTTTTTTTTTTTCTTCTGCTCTAACTGCAGTTGTTTACGGCATTTGCATATATTGACGCGCAGGTGTGGGTGAGCGCCGGTCGCTTGTAGTTTAGTGTGTCTTAACTGACGTTTAGTGCCATTAAATCGGCAACGGAAATGGAAATATAGCAATGTAAAAAGCGGGTCGGCCGTAAAGTTGTTGGTGGTGCATGGTGAAGAGTGCAGCGTGAGCAAACAAATGTATGCCACAACATTTTAGTGGCATTCCATTTATGTRTGTTCGTGAGAGTGTGGCACAGCGATTTTTCAAACTAAGCCAACAGGTAAAAACAATGCAACATGCGCCAGCACTTTTTAAGGCCATTTCGAGCCTCGACTGCATACTAAAGTTGCATAAACTGCCTACGCGCTGCGGYGCGGGGTAAAAGTGCGCAGGTGGATACACTAAGCCCCCATGGCAATGTATTTGCATTTGCGCATTTTGACGTCTTTTTCATTTTTTCGTTTCATTCTGTTTTTTTTTTGGCGTTTTCTTGTTTTGCGCAGCTCTTTATCGCCTTTTGCATGTGTTTTTAGGTATGAATTGTTTTTCTAACATTTCGCGCTTTATCAACGTCACTTGCTACCTGTCTGCCCGTGCACTCAAGTCTATAAATTGTGCACCGTTTTTGCAAATAGCGTTGGTTTTCTTTATAGTTCCTGTGTCGGTGCGACACTCTGACATTTCTTTGCTTGTAAATGGTTGCWCTTGATTGTGGAAAAGCGCCGCGTAATCGACAAATCGTATTTTGCGACGCACACGACAATGTTGACCCAGATATTTGGAGTGTTGAAAAATGACAGCGGGAAGTGACTGTCGGCGATATACATATATGAAGTCATCAGTCTAAATATACGTTTCAGTTAAATATTTCTCAATTTAGTGGTGTGGTAAATAACTTTTGGGAGTGAAGCATAAGTTCCCTTAAAAGAATTTTGGAAATAGCCAATGGATAACTGGCTTAAGGTTGCTCATCAGCTTACTCTAATGGCCCGAAAAATCATTATTTTGATCAATATTAATTAAAGCACATAATCTCATATCTAGTATTAATTTCCTAACTTATAGCCTAACACTAAAATTACCAAAAATTGTTTTTCACATCTTTTTTCTACTTCAGCCCACCCTTTTAGTTTTCGAGCTAGTTTTAAATAGATTAATATAGTATATATGAAGCCTGGACTACTCACTTTATGCTTTCTCGCTTCATTTTGCCTTGAAACAGTTTATTTTCTCTCCTGAATAACCCTCCTATTGAATTATGTCGCTATACTAACGCAATTTCTTGACTGACTACTTTATCGGAATTTTTTCTCTATTCTGAACTTGACTGCATATTATATGCGACTTCATCGACGTATGTTGTCTTTGATAATTTTTCTACTCTGTTACAATTTGGAAACGCACTATTAATTAGTCAGTTAAGAAAGTTTCACTATTGATTGGTCAAATACGAGAATTTCAATAAATTGAACCCGAATTGTTCTTTATTTACTACACAGTAAATTAGTTAGCTAATTACTCAATTAATATTTCATTGGTAGCTAATTTATTCAAAACTTCTCACGGGGCTCTGTAGCAAACAAAGTCGTACGACTTCTTGGCCAACTAAAAATTTAATAAGTATAATTCGAAKTTGAGTTTGAAACTTATACCTAATTGACTAAATTTATACTTAATAGCCACAATTAAATGACTCAATTTATACGYAATTGCCTCGATTGTTGGTATTATGCCACAATCATCTATGAAATTTTTTTACAAATGTGTTATTTTAATTATCTCAAATTGTTTCGAGTAATTGAGTTTTTTAAACGTGATATGTATAGCCTCAAATGCCAATATATTGTATATAAAAAAATAAAAAGTTCAATTTATGTCTGATTGCCTCGCTTGATTAACTCAGTTTATGCCTAATTGCCTCAATTATTTGACTCAATTTATGCCTAATTTATTGACTCAGGTGATAACTGTTTGGGTCGTCAATTTTATATATCGGAGTAAAAATTATTAAGTTGAATACCAAATGTTTATGTAATTGACTCAGTTTATATTTAATTGCCTCGACTAATTGACTTGTTTGACTTTAGTAAAATGATTATATCGCCAATTTTATAAATATGTAGCAAATTTAATAATTAAAAAATGTGTACATAATTGACTCATTTGACTAATGGCTTCGACTAATTGATGTTTTGAAAATGATAAAGAGTCTTAATCCTCAACCATGTATATAAAAAAAATTTAGTAAGTTAACATCAATGTGTGCATAATTGACTCAATTTATACCTAATTGCATCGATAAATTTAGCCACTAATTGACCCAATTTATGCCTAATTGTCTCGGTTAATTGACTAAATTAATGCTTAATTGCCTCGAACGTCAATCTTATACATCAAAATAAAAGTATAAAGTTGAATACCAAATGTCTATATAATTGATTTGATTTATATTTAATTGCCTCGATGAAATGAGTTCTTTTAAGTTTGTATAAAGCCAAAATTTTTAATCTTATATACCAAAACCGAGTTAAATAACTTAAAAAAAAAAACAACTAAACAGAAAATTTAATAAATTTACGGTTAATGGTTTCCAGTTATCAGTGAGCTAACTGAAAAATTGTGTAAGCTTTGCTTAATGAAATTGTGATTAACAAAATCTCCCACAATTTAATCACTGCACAACTGTTCCTAAATCGCGACCATGACACCCAATCACTTTCRCAACAATGAACGCCGAGCAGCTGTTTTTCAGAATACCAATCACAATTTTTAATGGCGACAACGACCTCTGCTTTACTCTGCTTTGCATTGAATATTTTGTCAAACAAAATGCATAAGTCAAATCAGAATACGAAATATTATATTGTTGTCAGGCGGCGGCGAAGATAATACTGAACGCGAAGCGCGGACAATAATAAAAAATTTGGGCGGAGTATAATAGCTTCGTGATTATTTTTTCRCAACTTTTTTGTCGTGTGAATGTAAAAAAATAATTCAATTTGCACACATGCATATGCACGCCAGCTGTCTGCAAATATGTGTGGGTATGTAAATTTGTATGCTTGTCAGTCAGCCAGACGTTGTGTCAATCAATGGCGACGAGACGAGTGCAGGGCGCTGACAAAGCGCAGGCGAGGAGATGTAAAGTAAACGAATATATATAAAATATGAGAAGGCATATAAAAACGCGCTTCTCCATTCTTACAACCTAAACAGGGTGTATTAAATTTATCATAAAGTTTGTAAGACGTTGAAAGAAACGGAAGATGCATATAATAGTTGGGCATGGTGGAGTTGACTCAATTTGGTCATATCCGCTCTTTGTATATACGCCTACTAGTCTCTCTGTTTTTGAGGTATCGCGCTGAAATTTCGCACACGTCATTTTTTTTCCCAAGAAGCTACTTATCTGCTGAAATCGTCAATATGGAATTATCATAGCATATAGCAGCCATGGAAATTGAGCTATCGGAATCAAATACTTGTATGGAAAAGTTTTTCAGTTGTCTAGATATCGTCACGAAATTTGGTACAGATAATTTTCTATGACAACGCTACAATACSTAAAGAAATTTTGCAGATCGGACAACTATGCCATATAGCGGCCATACAAGCTGATCGTTGAAAATCAAGACCTTGTATGCAAAATTTTTGTAGTTGCCATAAAAAATGCAACTGTGAAGGGTATTATAGCGMCGCTGCAGCCGAAGTTAACATATTTTAATATTTTAAAACATTTTCACTCTTTTTGCTCATCGTAAGTACACCTGATTATGCGCTGTACGTATTAATATGCCTGTATGCTGTCACAAAAAGCCATTCTGTATAACTGGCTTTTTTTTTTTTTGTTGCTTCTTACTCATATTTAATACAATTTATTATAATGCAATAAACGTGAATGGCGCATTGGGCATAAGGGATTGTGCACAGGTGAGCGCTCACACAAAGCGCGCCCGCGTGTAACGTCATAAAAAGGAAAATCAACAAATGTACACAACCTCACACACATATATACATATATACAATAGAAATTGCTGTGAGTGTGAGTGCGGGCTGAAAAAATTGGTTAAAAAAACGTAAAAGACACAGGCATTGCATTGAAATTGAAAGTAGATTTCGTTGCGCCATTCAACAGGGCGTATACGTAATGCGTTGAGCTTTCAAGCGTTTCACTTGCGCTGCCATATCTGCATACATAGCAGCACATATACATATGTATATATATATACATAACTCAATTTGGCGCTGTTTGTTGGCTCAGCGTAATATACAAGCAGGCACACACACATACATCATACATACATATGTATGTATGTCTATTATACGTTTTTTTGGTTTGTCAACACTTTTTTAGGTATGTATATACATATGCGTGTGTATTTACCGATATGCATATATAACACTCATGTTCGTAAGAGCACGCTTGTGAGRTTTTCTTCTCTAATGTGCTGTGTAGAAAAGAGTGTATCCGCTTTTGGGTTCACATTTGAATTTCAATACATTTACTTAGCTGTTGTCCCATTGCAGCAAAGCACTAGATTCACTGCTTTTTGTCTCCAAAATAGTATCATGAAAAGATTGCAAAAATGCACTTAATTCGGAAGTGTTGTTGTATATATTATTATAAATGTGACATAGAATATTTCATAGAGCTACTTGCTWGGTGTCGAGCTGCATGCGACCTCAAATGGAATTCGATCAAAAATTATATTCTTAATGCGTTTATATTCTTAGCTCTGTCGATTTGGAAAAARAATTATTTTTTCACTCAAAATTCCGAAATTCGCTTAAGTTGGAGTATTGGAAGCCATGGAATATGACCTGTCTTATTTGGCTGACGGCTAAGCATTCGCATTGATAATGTATCAACGTCATATTATGTCTTGCATTCCGCCGAAACCACTTTTCCAATATTTTGGAGATCTGASCTTAAAGGTTGGTGTCCTGTAAGAACCCCTGCAATGTTACTAAGCGCCCTTGTTGGGGAATGCAAACGTTGAGTTTGATTCCTCACGGGTCTCYSTTAATCGATTGCATTGCCARTTTAGCCCYGAATTCATTAARAAGRTCGAGTATGATGCCTGCAGTGACGGTCAGTCTGACGCTAATGGCCTAAACTCACGAACCGACTGACTTACTATATCACATAGCGACCATRCAAACTGAACGATGAAAATCAAGTTCTYTAATGGAGACTTCTTYACTTTTGCCTCRGTGMAATSGAAGTTAACGCTTTTTCGCATTTCTGGTCTCTTCAACCATTTTATATGCTAACTTCGTTACTTTATTCTTCAAAAATTTCAAATTCTAAGCGTAGAGTTATGTAATCTTCAGTATACTTTTCAACACTTCACAATTTACAACTGAAAATTCTTCGAAAAACCAAATATTTCTTCACTTCTCATTTGATTTCATTACACTTACGTTGGAAGTCATAATTTTGATTTTAATTGTAAAAAGTYTCAAGCCAGAAATTTCAGTTTTATTGTAAAACGTTTTCTTGAGGTCCCAACCAAACAATACTAAAAATGATTACGCTCATGTCGCGCTGGTTGCTAGTGATTTATTTCTGCCTCTTCCATGTGCCCATCTCGCTGCAGGACATTTGCACTTATTGCAAGTGCGTACATGGACAATACGCCGACGAGCCGATTTGGATTGATGTGGGCAAGAAGAATGAAATAGCCGTGCTCGGACACTCGTGTGGCCGACCGGTGGTGTACACGTGGAAGGCGGTTACCGGCACTGGCGGTATGTTGTTGTCAAAACAATAAACTCAGCTTGTAAATTTTGTAATGCCTTTACAGCGACTTTAGTCGATTTCGGTACGACGAAAGTGCCGCGCGTCATTTGGATGCCATTTATAGTGTCGGTGCGGCCCGATACGAAGGGCACAAATAATCGTATTATCGTGACGAAGAGCGATGGACGTACCACGGGACGTTGTGAGGTCAGTGGTGCAAGCAATTCGCGTTTATGTTTTAATAACTGTTTTCRTTAGTGCCACATTGACTTCGTCAATTTGGATATCTATAGTCACATCGATGGCGCTGACCTCATCTCAATTGGCAGGGAGCAAGTGGTAGAGTTGGATGGTTCGCACAGCTACGATTTTAGCCAGCCAAAAAACAAACAACGGTATACGTTCGAGTGGCGTTGCACACCAATTGAGAAGGATTTGAATAGTCAGTATTGTCAGAATACCAGCATTATGTGTACCAGTGAGTCTTTACTGCAACAAACTTATGCCTTTCTTATACTCACGCTTTTTTATTAACGCTGTAGCGCCCAAATGCAGTATAAACGGCAACTATCTCGCCGTAACGGGTCTCTATAAGATCACACTCCATACAACATCACTTGTTACCGGTGCAACTGCCGGCGATCATTTGTATATAAGAGTGGAGTATGGCACCAAAATCCCATTGCTGCTTTTGTGTGTACACAATTGTTGGGATTACTTTTACAACGACGACTCAAGCATATCTATAGACGTCGAGTGTATCGGCTATTGTGGCGATACGCTGAAATTCTACTTTGCCGTCGACGATAAATTCATAACGACCAACAGTAACGGTAAGGTACGGTTCATGCCACCGAAGGCGGCCACCTTCAAGTTCAATTTCACGCTCATAGCAGACGGCGTYGATAGCGTGGCAATAGCGACCTTCAAACGCAATGATCCGCCGACCGGTGGCAGCTGTACAGTCACGCCGCMACAAGGCATACCGGGTGATACGCTCTTCAAARCMGCCTGCAGCAGTTGGACCGATCGCAATTTGCCCATATATTATGTGCTAAAGGCCGGTAATCTGCTCTATGATCGCACAACYGATCCGCATTGGGAAATTTACGTGCCGCAAGTAAAGGCGCTTAGCTTTCGCGTATGTGACTCCCTTGATGCTTGCCAGAAATACGAAGTGCCGATCGAGCTAGTGAAGCCGAACATACCGAAAGGGCTGAAAAATATACAAGCTTAYATGGTGGAGCCAGCTAACAATGTGGAACGTTTGCTCGAAGGCGGTGAGTATGCACGCGCTGTGGTCAAAGCAACGCTGATGATGGCCGAGCAGCCGCTGGATGTTATTAAGCACGTGCTGTCGGCGTTCAAGAACTTTAAGGCCGAAAGCTTGACGGATGTACGCCAACTGGGCACTATGACCAGYGAGCTGGTGGATGCAATCGGAAACTTAACGAGCGAAAAGGTCAACGTATTCAATGAGCTGTTGGATAAAATGAGCGAGGGTTTTGACAAGGTTATTGCAAATGGCGACATAAAGGATATGCACAAGGAAGATGTCCGGGATATGACGGAAGAATTGGTGGGCGTGATATCTAAATTCTCAAATAAATCGGAGCGATTTGTCGACGTGCAATCGCTGTTGTGGGAATTCGAAGGTGGCATGTTACGAGTTGCAGCTGAGCGTGCGCCTTTAGAGCCGAAGTATGCACAGCTTATCGAATATTACGGCGCACATACGAAACTCAATGACACGGTCTTAGCAGCAATCAATATATGGATGCATGCCATTTGTCGTTCCTTCGAATTATTGCGTGACATGGGTGTGGCAAGTAGCCACAATGTGCATAAGGGCGATCACGGCCTGGTARTTGATAAGTTAACGGTGCAAATGATAGCTTTCGGCATTGATGATACTGAAGCTTTGACCGTGGTCTCTTTGGACTACCTAACATCAGCGGTGCTCACTCAACCAATGTTGCAGGATATGCAAGCGCAGCTGGGTGGCGCCGAAATGACCGCACAAATAATCTCGTTCAAGGAGAATCCATTTTGGTGGTATCCCACAGAACATCCCATCACCACCACCGTCTTCTACTTCAGCGCATTCAGTGAAGCTAATCCAACGATTTCGCGTATAGAGCTCAAGGTGCCGTTCAAATTTGAAATGCTGCAACAACGCACACCAAAAGAGCCACCTTTGCTACGTGGCTATGTGGARGCTGCCGAAGAAATGCCGATATATCAGATACGCGCGCCACAGGGCGCCGCTGTCATTATCAATATCATAAAAGTGGACTTGGATATGGACGTGCTGGTGAAATGCAATAAGATGCCGAATCTGAAAGCAGTGCGTCAAGAGGGTAAGCAAGTGAAGTTGGATAAGACGAGCAAGGACATCATCCAAAATGGCACAAAATATGCCGACTCAAATTGTGCGGACAAAGCTGATTGGTGCTATTTGGCGCTAATCGCTGCGAAGGGTGTGCAAATACGGCGTAGAGCTCACTATGCCTTCACTGTGGAGCTATACGAATGCTTGACTTGGAATGTGAATCTGGAGAATCCCACATGGCAGAGCAAGGGTTGCGTCGCAGCAATCGATCCGGAAGGTGGCGATAATATTACCTGTCTTTGCTATCACATGTCCATATTTGCGGGTTCTTCCTATTACGGCACAGCCGAGGAGTTGGTACGCGATCGCATGCTAAAACAGCACTTGGACGTMAATTGGTATGTAGTCGCATTCTACATCTTACTACTATTGGTCTTCTTATGGTTACTGCTACGCACTTGTGATGATCTGACGACGAATCATGCGAAATTGGTCGCCGAGTTGAGTGARAGCGAACAATACGTGATGCGCAATATTGCGTTGCATATAACCACGGGCGGTCAGTGGACGGCAGCAAGTTCGGCGAAAATACTGATTTCATTGCCGAGCGGTCAAACCTTCACGGTCACACAGGATCCAGAGCATCCGTTTCTGCGGCCGCACACAACTTGTGTGCTCGAACTGCCCATACACGCCAGCAAACTCAACGGCCTACAGATAAGTCAAGATAAAAGTGGCCGCTATCCGTCGTGGTACTGTGAGTTTATAACCATTGTCAATCTAACGACTGGCCAGAAGCAACACTGCACTGTACGCAAATGGATTGGCCGAACGCCGGTGAGTGTGCAACCCGATAAGTTGGCCGAGGATGTGGCGGGCAAGGAGGACAACAAAGACGAAAAGTTGTCGCGTGAGCAGAAGTGGAAGAAATTTAGAGCCGCCTATTATGATGTATTCATGGCT
This sequence comes from Bactrocera latifrons, assembly GCF_001853355.1. Classification (NCBI taxonomy): domain Eukaryota; kingdom Metazoa; phylum Arthropoda; class Insecta; order Diptera; family Tephritidae; genus Bactrocera; species Bactrocera latifrons. Next base: position 14,017 of record NW_017537033.1, on the reverse strand, counting down.
TGGTTTCTCTTTCAGCCGCTCTTCGGCAGCTGGCATTGTGGCATGATCGAGACGAATCGCTTCGTGCGCAGTTGCATATTGATTTCAAAATTTGCAGTCATAGTTTTGTTGGTATTCCTGTATTTCGGCGAAACCAATTTGGATAATTATGAAGCGGAGCGCTATAATTTTCAGGCTTTAATACGTCTAATCGATGGCTGGTTTGTGCTCTACCTCTGTGGTTGCTACTTCATAACGTTGGCGCTGGAATTATTGTTGCTCTTGTTTGTCTATCCTGACTTCTGGAAGGGTTTCAAGCGCTCAGCTGCTGGCACAGATAGTAACTCGCATATGAAAGTGAATCCATCGTCGAACGAGAGCTACGCAGGTAACAAGYCAAATGATAAAAGTTCGGAGGGACCGCGAAATCTTAGCACGGACACAAACCTTGAAAGTGAGCGTGGTTTTATGATGTACTGAGTGATTATAAAAAGAAGAATTGCTTGGAAGTGAGCTGCACTGGGAGAAAAAATTCAATTTAATTCCTTTAGTTTACATTTTTGGCATAATCATCAGCTGTTGGTATTCTTAACTCCATTATTTGCATTTCAAATATTTAATTTCTGTATATAATACTACTCTTCCTCAAAATTAAATAAATATCATGTTTGCTCTAATACATCCTTGCCATGCTTTCGTCGGTGTAAAGAAAATGAAAGCTTAGCAGATGAAAGCTTTTTAAGGATAAAGCTGTAACTTAAGCTTTCACTCGACTATTTATTAAGATGTTTAGTCCACCCATGTCATGYTCTCATCGGTGTAAAGCAAGTGAATGCTTAGCACACGAAAACTTTTTTGAGATGAAGCTTTATTAAGCTTTCACTTGACGCTTTATTAAGGTTTGCAGTCCGCCCCTGGCATGCTTTCATCGGTCTAAAGAAAGTGAAAACTTAGCAGATTAAAGCATTTTAAGGATAAAGCTTTAATAAGCTTTTAATCGACGCTTTATTAACCTTTCGGGTTTTTGAGCTAAGTCGTAAGGCAGAAAGGCTTGAAAACCTTTCAATAAATTGACTTTTCTGACTTTTCCTCTACCAAGTGAACTGAGAAATGTAAAGAACCAATGACAAAATATATAAGGAGCGTCACTGAAACCGCAAAATATTTTCGAGAAGGTTCTAAATTTAAAAAAGGCTGTCCTGACGTGACTAAAATAAGCTTTGGAACGACAAATTCTRGTGTCTTTATATTATTCCTAAGCATTTGGGTAAACTTTCCCTCCAGTAAAACGATTTAGTGTCACAAAGACTCACAATATGAAGTGAAAACCACATTTGCTCATTGGTAACAGTAAAAAAGGAAGACAGAAGCAAACATTAAGCCTTCATTTCTTAAACTAAAGAAACACYAGAATTCATAGGACTTGAAGAGGTTCAAACAAACTGGCCTTTTTGGTCTTTTTTCTACCATATGAGCTGAGGTATCTAGTCTACTTACGATGACCTGAGTCAGGAGCTTCAAAAAAAACTCTCCAAAAGTCTTCCAAAAGGCACAAAGTAACACTTAAGTTCTTTGGAACTTCACTAAAACTATGAAAATTCTTCGAGAAGTCTTCAAGTTTTTAGAAAAAGGATCAAAGTAACACTTCGATAGTCCTGGAACCACAAATACTGGTGACCTAATTTGATTCAGTTTTACCTTMTCTCTAATAAAAAAATTCACTAGCATAAATACTCACAATATCAAGGTAACATACCTATATTCTTGTTGCTAACAGTAAAAGATACACAAAAAGAACCGTGTCACATGAGCTTGTGTCACACAAATACCAATTAAATAAAAATCAATTAGCAAAATTACAAAAGAACACATATAACGGTAAATAGGGTATAACAATGCTACATGCTGTTCGTGACAACAGGAACAAGACGTGAGGAAAGCAGGTCTGCAGTCAGAAGAAGCACGAATTAAGCAAAGATAATAGCTCTTAGCCAAAAATCAAAGACGTGTCGCAAAGGAGCGAAAGCCAGTTGGGGCTGAGAGTGAGCGTACGTGCAAAAAATGTGATTTCACTTTGGTGAGTACAAAGGAAACACTTTATTTAATAAATATTACAATGGGCATATACATGTATGGGTAAAAGCGTGTTGATACAGGTAAATGGTAAAAACAACAATCAATGCGGTGAATGAAAATAGTGCCATTAGTTAAATAAATAAAGCGAGTTCTTACGAAAGCAACAGAAAGAAAGCGATTAGTAGCGAGAAGCTTTAAAAAGACGTTGGATGGGGAGCACAAAGTAAGTATGCTAAATCGAGCTGTCAGAAGCAGAGGCTAAGATATTTTGTGCTGAAAGAAAAGTGAAGTATTCAGGAGCTAAACGTAGAAATGGTTTCTTAGAAGTAATATTTTTGGGAATAAAGCATTTAGGTTCTTCTTGGAAGTCATTTTTATTAAAAGAATTAATTCAGTTTTCTTCTTGGAAGCGTATTTTAGTTTAGATTTGTGCTTAACCGCAATTAATTTACTATTAGAAGCGGAAAGGTATGTTGGTAGTTCAAGAGCCTGTCACGTAAGTAAGCTCAAGTGTAGACAGGAAGATATTGTAGGTAAAGTAAAGGCCATTAAAATATATTATTAATTTATGAAGTATCATTAGTGGTAAGCCGAAGATAGTGTTTGAACTGTCAAATAAATCAGTTGGCAACAGAAAAAGCGAAAAGTTATGCTTGCTGCTTAAGAGGAAATAGTTTTGAGTACCTATGACAGGAAATCAAAATTTATAAGCATACATTTAGGAGCACGAAACTACAAATCTTTGCTTCTAGTTATCAATTATCCAATGAARTCGACAGAAATGGCTGAGGTAGTGGTTAGAGTTTAATTTAGGTTAATAAAATCTTGAATACTCATGGCAAGTAGTACTTAGTCTCCAAGGACTTCATTATAAGATCAAAATTGATAAGCATACATTTAGGAGTCAGAATTTACAGTTACGAAGTGGCTTGATARGTGCATCAAACGCGGTTAGATGTTAATTTAAGTAATACAAATTTTAAATACTCATGGCAGAGCTACTTATAAACTTAGTTCTAGGAACTTCATCAGAATAAATTTGTAAGCATACCTTTAGGAGTCTGAATTTACAGATACTTGCTTATAGTTAACAATTATCCAATGAAGTGGACAGAAATGGCTTAGACAGTACATCAAACGCGATTAGAGGATAAATTAGGTAATTAAAATTTTGAGTACCCATGCAAGTAGTACTTAGTTCTCAAGAACTCAACAGAAGAACTAAATTTATAAGCATACATATGGGAGGCCGAATTTACAATTTACATTTCATTTATAAGCATATATTTAGGAGTCTRAATTGACAGAACGTTGCCGATAGTTAATAGTTATCCAATGGAGTGTACAGAAATGGCTTAGGCTGTGTAGCAAGCAACGTTTTATCGAAGAAGCACCTAATATTAAGAAAATTACTATTCAAGAAGACTGCTTCATATCTTTCCACGAAAACTTCGTTGAATCTCTACAATTGTAAATAGTTAAGCACTAGTTCTATTTAAATTTTCGCACTTCAAGCATAKTAAAGAACCTAAACTAGAACTATGACCGAATTTACGGACTTATGATACATTAAACCGGAGGCTTAGTATTTCTGACTTTAAAATTCTAAACTCTAAAGAAAATACGAAAAAAAACACAATTTACACAATTCAAACTGAAAAAAAACACACATTTTATAGCACCCTCATCGACTATTAGCCGTGTGAGTTTACTTAGCTTTGGATACAAGTTATGAGCTGCTCTCGAAGCCTGGGGTTATTTTGTAATACGCGCTCATACGTCTCTCAGAGTTTCCCACACTCACACTTCACATCGATAAGTCCGCTTGCCTAGCTAAGGATGACATTATCTCTACTTAAATGTCTMCAACTAATGACATTAATAATTCAACAATTTAAATTATGCAGCTAAGCGAAGATAGCAAAGTAGAACCTTAACACAATGCCGAAAAATATATTAAAGTAATCATAATTTCCATTGTCCTCGCTACGAATCGTGTCAGCGCTGATGACTTCGAGGCGACGTTTAACGTGTCACACGTTGGCCATTAAATATTGAAGAGCAAGAAATGCGCGAAATAAATATATAGATACATATAAATATTGCCGAAACTTTCGTCTCCTTKTGGACGCATAAAAAGACTTTGCGTGTCGCAAATGGGCAAATTAAAGCGGACACCACCAGCGTATGCGTGTGACAAGAGAATGCAATAGGCGAATTGTGTTCGAAAAATTAGTAGATAAACGTAAAAATGTCACATTCAAAACGTGCGATAAGAAAAATATAGGAAATTATAGATTCGAAAGAAAATGTGTCAAATCATTAATATGAGTAGGAGTGGCATGCGATAAAAATATATTTATGTCATGGAGCAAAATAAATATTGAATCACAAGCGTAGGTGAAGTGACGCACATTGCACGGTTAGCAGTAGAGTTTCTTTTCTAAGTATTACATGCAAATCTGAAAATTTATTTATGAGGTAATATACAGGCGTGATAAGTATATCCAACAGAAGACAGAAATGCAATAGAAAAACCAAACCTCTCTGCACGTCGGCTGTCCACTTTCTTAACCCTGCAAGGGATAAAAGCAACTGACGTCCCAGACCAACCCACGGTTGTGGTCGAAAGCAGAAGAAAAATACTTCTCAAGGGACTGAATAGTTTCTCACATAACTTTTCATATGACAAAAATAGGGTACAAAATTGTTAAAGACCTTTGGGAATCAGTAACTTAGAAATAAAAGGACTAGAACTTTATATATCTATAAGTATCTATAAGTCGATTTTTTTGTGGTAAATTATGTTAATTATTAAGTTTTAAGTTAAGTTACTTAAGTTGTTTGGTTAGCTGATCTTCTACCGGACCGACGATCTGATATCCTTCTAAGTTAATGGCCGATTTTTTACGTAGAAAGTTAAGTAATTTACGTTTTTTAGTTAGATGAGCTTCTAATGGACTGAGGAACTCACTTTTCAATGATTTTTTGGTACTAAGTTAAGTTTTAACTTAAGTTACTTAAATTTCTTTTGATGGCTGGATCTACTGGATTGAAGATCTCATATCATTCGAAATTCTGATGGATTTTTTGGTATTAAGTTAAGTTATTCTAAGTTTTAAGTTGAGTTAAGCTAAGTTCTAAGTTAAGTTATGTTAAGTTTTAAGTTTTGTAGATTTTTGTAGGTTAAGTTAAGTTACGTTCCGTTAAGTTACGTTACGTTAAGTTAAGTTACGTTAAGGTAAGTCAAGTTATGTTAAGTTACGTTACGTTAAGTTAAGTTAAGTCAAGTTATGTTAAGTTAAATTAAATTTTGTAATTATTTAAAAATTTTTTTAAATTTTTATTTTGTTAGCTGAAAAATGTGTTATACAAACTTTTTTATGAAAAAGCCAAACATTAAGAGTTAAATATCTTCTCAGAATATTTTGATTTTATGGTATGAGATTTTCGGAAACGCTTCATTACTGCATACTTTCGTACCAGTATATCATAAAACAAGAAATATTGCTATAAAATATGTATTTACCCTCTCCACACATATGCTCTCAATACGCATACACTAACAACCGACAATTTGCACCTTTTCGCGAATTTTCCGGCCAACACTTAAATTGTTGGCGAATTTTCGTGCACACATACATACATAGACGCGCGTGAGTGTGTTGATGTTTGGCGTTATTACCATAATTTAGCCATTTGCAGTAGATTTATCAATAATTTTACGCCCAACCGTGGCAAATTTGCGCTACAAATACACACACATAATGATACAAAGGCGCCAACATATGGTTTGTATACACATACAAACAATATTTTTAGCACACATAAATAATCGGCGGCACGGCTTTAACCCTTTCAGCGGCGTACGTGCCCAACTAGCCTGCGGCAAGCAAGTGAATTATCAGCTGCAAGCACATACAAATTCAAATATAAAGTGCTGCATCAACGCATGTGGTTGTGTGTGTGCGCGAGTGCGCGAAAAATGTGTATGTAGGCTGACTCCAGTGTGCTTCATAAATTCCACTTAACTGCGTTGCATGCAACTTTTTTCCACAATACCAATACACTCAAGTATGTATGTATGTTGCTATTGCATAACACCCACACCGTGCTGATGGGATTCTGATTTTTTTTTTTTTTTTGGTTGCCACAAACTTGCTATGTCCCTCAGCCGCTTACAGTCTTCGCATTGCCACTCACTGTGACTCACTCTCATACATTTGTATGCAACTTTTTTAGCCCACAGCCAGAACTACGTCTTTTTTCGACAGCCCCATATGTTAATAGCCTTTAGTATTATACCCAACGCACAAGTGTGCTAGAAGAATTTTGAACTTGAGAGATTTTCGACTGGAGTTACCCAAATTTATACCTTTTCTGCGGCAAATGTAGTACAAAATCGAATTAAAGATAATAGTAGAAGCTAAAATATGAGTCGGACCATCTATAATTGCTTTCGAATTTTTGAAAACTTTAGCCGTAGGCATTCCAAGAATATGCAATTATTCAAAAGATTTCAAAATAAGCTTTTAACATCAATAACGCTCGATAGATGGCGCTGTTGAGAGTCAAAGTGAGGAAGTCAAGGAAAGAGGGGCAGTTCGATTTTATCTCCCGTGCTTTGCCTAACCACCTGTCAAAGAAATCATTTGGCAACAAAGAAAGACAAAAGTTATGCTTTCTGCTTGAATGGAAAGAATCCTGCGTACTCAAGAAGAAAATGTATAATATATTATAGCATACATTTAGGAGCCTCTTTCACGCACTGTTTGACCGCAGTACAAACATGTATGAAAATCAAACCTCTAAACCTTTCACTCTAGTATAATGTACCCTAACAACGGCTGGTGCACTGGTAACAATAACTGATGCCACCCTTAGCTATCTAGCCAACAATACCTCTCCTTTGTACTCCCTAACTCCGACATGTGTTTTTATGCGCTTCCCATACGCTTTTCTTTTTTTTTTTTTTGCTCCATGCAACAATTTTTATTATTACGATAATTTATTTCAGTCGTAAATTATTGTAAAATGCATTAAAAAATGTAATGTTTGAATTTTTTGCTGGCGCTCTGCGTTTATTTTTAACACGTCTGTCGGGTTTTCTTCGCTTTTGACTGCTTCGCTTAAATTGAATGGCATTTTCGCACTGAATTGAGTTATTCGCTGGCGATTGGGTGTGGAGATAAGCGAGTATGTATGTGTGTGTATAGGTCGAAATTCTTCAGATGTTGAATGAAAGAGCAGTGCGTTGCAAGAAAGGGTCATATGAATAGAAATATATGTCAATATTTAAGAAAGAATGGGCTTAACGAGAAGTAGGGAGTCAAACAAGCTATGTTAGGCAGTTTGAAATGATGAGAAGGGTTGGTAAGCGCTGCTTGTCGAGACCGATCACAAAGCTTTATACATGAGAGTTTACATATAGAACCTTACTAGATCGGAGGTGCAAAAAAGTTCTATTGGCATAAGATAGCAGAGACTGTAGGAAAATAATCGGAATACCAATTGGTCACTGTCTGGTGATGGCACACACCCGCAAAATATGATTGACAGATCGAGGAGACTGCAGGGAATGTTTAGAGCAGAGGACAAGCGAAACAATGGATTATCTCTTGTGTACTCGTCTCGTATTGGCAAGACCATGCCGTAAGCATTTGTGGTCCCGAACTGTTCCTCAGGGACCTAGGAACTGAACTCTGGTATCGCAAACGACATATACAAAACGACAAAACATAAACTAACCTAAAACACCTTTACCTGATGCATTTGTCTTACTTTAAGCTAATCTAAGAGGTTCATGCTTCCTTCACTGCAACCGAACTTAACGTTTTTTCGTGGTTTTCAACCAAATTTAGATTATATATTATACTATAATCTCATGAAGCCAACCTAGTTTTTGACACTAACGCAACACTGAATAAACAAATTATATTACTTGAAAAATATTTGTGCTCAAAAAAATAAATTTTTGCTATTCTAAATGTTAAGAGCTCTCAAACTATTAAGCTTATGTTGCTTATATTCATACTTCATATATACATACATACATATGTATATCGAAGTATACTAAATAGTACTTTCAACTTCATTCTTAATTTTCTTTTCAATTTTCCTGTTACACACAAGTTTTCTAATTGCCTTGCAGCAATGCAGCTTTTATTTATTTAGTCTATGAGTTTTTGGCATCGATTGTCGGTTGTGGATTGTCATAAAGTTCCAGGCAATTGACTTTTAATTGAATGTCTTTATTGTCTTGCAGTGACATTTTTGCAGCAAAATGCACAAAAGTTTTGCCCGAAACGAGAAATGACCATAGAGCATAAAGCGGTAAGAAGAAAATGAAAAAAGAGGAAGGTTGGTAGGGTGTAACATATACATGAGTTACCTAAGGATTTCACGTATGAATTAGATAGAAGAAGAAACATTAAGTTCGAAACTTAGGTGCTTACTTTAGCTGGTGACTAAAGTGCTGCTTGAAAGCTTGTTGAGGGTTTGGTAGATAAAATGAGCGAATTTATTTTTGTACTATATATTAAGATTTTGCATATTTTCTCATTTTCACTGGAAGAATATTAAAATTTTTTCATACGCGTTGATTTTCTATAACAAAAAATATTCAATTTACATACCCCAAGTCCAATGCAGGCATAAATATTTGCTGTGTTTACCCTACAATATATTTCTAATGCACCCACTTTGACTGGCATTCGATTACGAGCACTCCCAGTACGCACACACGAACACGCACGAAGCACACATAAATATACACATTTGTGCCACAAAAGGTAGCAACATATGCTGCCAGGCAATATTTCATTATCAGTTGGTTAAATTTGGGTGTACCACTAACCTGAAAAAGCAATAATAAGAAAGTGCTGGCAAAAGAAATTTACCAAAAATTGATTGAGAAACTGTTTAGTGGGTCAAAGAGCTTTGGCAATGCACGCAACAAACGAACATGGCAGGTGGCAGGACCCAGAAAAAAAAGCAAACTAAAAGAAATATGAAAATTAATACAAGAAAGTGAAAGTGAAAAGGCCAATAAGGTGTGCTCCCTAAGGCATGATAAGACGGCGCCGAGCAGGCAGGCTAGCGAGATTGAAAGTCGCAAATACCAAGCAACTAACACGATAAGTAAAGCAACAAAGCAATAAAAGTAGCAAAATATTGACGATGAAAACATCTCGTTTACGAGAATAAAAAAAGGGCAAAGAAAAGAGAAAAAAAAAATTATCAAAATGCTAACGCGCCTAAAAGCGTCAAATCCATTTTCACCTTACGCTTTAAGTGAATGCTTCGACAAGTTGTTGGCAAAAAAAACCCAGCTCAATGACGATGACATTGGCATTGTGTGTCGCTGACTTTGCTAACTGATTGACCTTTTTCACTTCGAACAGGTGAGCAGCTATATGCTTGACATAGCTGCCAGTTATACTAACTAAGTAGATGTATCAATGTTGCTAGGTGGGCGTTAAGCGTCAATTGCTAATACAAATGTATATGTGGTTGCTAAAAAGAAGGAAAGGAACGACCATATTGTAGAATTGCCTTAGAAAATTAAATTTGCCAAATTTGGTGAATATATCGAGTCAAATAAAAACGTTTTCCATACAAGGATTTTATTCTGATCGTTCAGTTCGTACGACAGCTATAAGCTATAGTGACCCGATCTGAAAAATTTCTTTCCATATTTTAGAGTTACCTCAATAATTTAAAATGTACCAAGTTTCGTGAAGATATCTCCTCAAATAAAAAATTTCTCCATACAACTACTAAATTCTGATTGGTTGTTTGTATGGCAGCTATGTGCTATAGTTGTTCAATTTGAACAATTTCTTCAAAGATTGTAGCCATATTTTGGATAATGATCTGCGCAAAATTTTGTGAAGTTATCTCATCAAATGGAAAAGTTTTTCATATAAGGACTTAATTCCGTTCGATCAGTTTGTATGACAGGTATATGTTGTAGTTGTCCGCTGTCGGCGTTAACAACAAATAAGCAGCGTCTTGAGAAAAAAAGAACGTATGCAAAGTGTCTGATCGACCCTTAGAAACTGACGAACAGACGGACATAACTGGATCGATCTGTCAAGCTGATCATTTATATATACAGGTATTCTATATAGGGTCTCCGACGCTTCTATTTGGTTAACGAGCTCCTCTTTTTGGATGGCGAACCCATTATTCCATGGAGTCTTAATGGTGAACACCACGCTAGGACATTATGTGTATCACTAAGCTCCACTACAACCATGGTACGCAATGCCGTTTTGCACATAGGACCCATAGATATATACTTTATGTTTCGGCGCAACATGTAGACCCAAGAAAATTGCTATCAGACTCAAATGAGTTTCTAGTCCTCACACGCTTTGACTTCATGTCGTATCTCAGGAATAATGGAGTCACCAAATTGAACTCTGCGGATCTGTCTCTGCCCACAAAACGGTGACGAAGTTGTGTATGGCCAGACGGTTTTGGAAAGGGCAGTGAACTTCTTTACGGAAAGGTCAAAGGGTTTACTAATGAGAGCTCTGTACGAACCCCGTTTGCTGACTTCCTGACTATTTCAGGGTTTTGCAAGCCACATGCACTGGAGGATTTATTTTGGCTCGTAATTCTGAAGTAAGGCTTGTGGCAAAAAACTACAAACTGCACTAAAAGAAATTACACCAAAAAAACTCATTTTAAACCAGCAAATCTTGATGAACCTTAAAATGCCTTAAGTATATTTGCGGTATCTTAAAAACTCTCTCACATCGCTACCCTTCCTGCCGCACATCGACCAATAACAAGTTTATTAGTTTTCAGCTTAAAAGTATGCCATAAAAGGTTAGATAAATAATATTACGACGCTAAATAAACTTATACGCTATTAAATTTCTTCAACAAAAAAAAAAAAACACACAAATACACCGAAAAAGCAAACAAACAAATAAAAAGGGATCAAAGACTGGGTGTGGTGTGTGCAACAAAGCATACATTTGTGCGCAAACCCTAAAGACTTACACGTATCAATCACAAGCATTTCGTTTATAATATTTGCTTAAAACTATGCTACCCACCACCCTTGGCGCGGCTGCTTAAGCGTTTAAAATATGCGCTTGCCCGCAATTGACCTTTGACATACGACCTAAGAGTATGCAAAGTTATTTTGCTTACTTTATTATATCCGCAAGCTAAATTTCCGGCTGCTTTGTTTGACAAAGTACAGCAACAATAAACAAGCGTGGCAAGAAAATGGCATGTGAGTCAGAGAAATAAGAAAAAAGTATACGGAATGGAAAAACAAATTTCATATTTTCCACAAGTTTATGCCATAGTTAAATGCCCTTTGCACCGCAGGATATCAACTCTTTATAGTTAATTTGCCCTTTCTACAAACAAAAATTGTATTATTTCGCATTCGTCTTAGAAGTTGCGACGTTTTAACAGCAAATAGTATACTGAGAGGCCTTTAAAGTGTCGTAAGTTGTTGCATGTGCCTATATTTAGGCGCTGCACACCACACTTAAACTGTGCGGGCGGTTCACGGCTCGTAGGTGAAGCCTACAACATTTTGTTGCACGCATCAAATGTCATATGCACACAATGCTGGGGCTGGAGCTGTTGTAGTTGTAAGTTACTTGAACTTGCCACAAGCAAGCACTGGTAGATAGATATATATATATATAGTCTGCATAGACTAGTGCTTCCGCACATTAATAACATGTTACAATTTTGCAATTTTGCTAAACATGCTGGCAACATGCAGCGCCTCACCAGCCGCCTGCACTTCATTCATTTGTGCTTCCTTGTTCGGCGTAACCTTTCTAATCACTCTTCTCGTAATTTATATAGCTACACTCGTGGAGCGCCTTCCACTTGCCTGACTCTCATGTGACAGCTCGTCGGCCGTCTATTAGACTATAAATTTCCACAGACTTTGCTGTAAACATCAAAAACGTTTCATTGCCAGCAAATGTCGGCAGTTAGTTGTTTCTTTTTGTTTTACATAGTTTTTATTGCATATCTTTAGGCTCGACGCATGTTTCTTGCCTGTGCGGCTGGCTGTGTGCGTCGGTGTGTGTGTGTGTGTGTGTAGTGAGCGGCGTCTGTCTGCCACACAGCTTGAGTGACTGCCTGCCGTTTGCCTATCAGACTATGAATAGTGGCTGTTGCTACAAAAGATTGTAGAATTTGTTAAACATACACGCACACACATGCCATTTCGTATGTGTATGTGCTATGTGCTATGTGCTCGGTATAAAAGCTGTATAGTTTTATATGAAATAGTGGCTTGAAATTATATACAGATCGTAAACTTTAAAATACGTTTGCTTTAGTAAGATTTCCATAACTCTTTGGCTGTGCCTTGTGAAGGAAAATTACGGCTTGGAGATTTAGTGAAATTTAAGGAAATGTGGTACCTAACCGCAATACCTGTACGAAAACCAAGAACTAACGCGCAGAAGGTAAATATACATATGGTTTAATTTTTTAAACGTAGTTTATAAAAACTTTTGTGAAAGGTCACTGGCTCTGCGAAGTGTTCAGACTAAATTGTTTAGTCGAAGTTGTTCTTTTAACAATTTTAGAGAGTATGTAGGTCAAAAATATATTCTTATAATAATTTAAGAACCCGCTGGTCGCTTTGGAGAAAATGGTACTTACTCAGTTATTAATAGAAACCACGTTAGAGGTAAGGGAATTAAGTCTGATAGATAGAACGTTGTTCAAATCAAATCCGATTGTTCGTAGTTGAGATCTTCTAGTAGACCTTTGAAAATTAAGAAAGCTTCTCTGAGGGGAAGATCCATGTACGGATATCTTGAAGCTTAAAAGTGTTTTTGCGAGAATGGAAGCTACTCAGAAAATCACAAAGGTATGAAAAAGTGAAGTAAACGAATACAAGGTAAAATTACAATAAAATTTTTGGTCAAAAGCTCAAAAATCAGCGCCGAGGAGTATGTATTAATAGCTTCTCACAAACTTTTTCAGCAAGTATTTCTTCTTTGAAGCTTTGGAATCTACGAAAAACTCTTAAGTCTGAAAAGGGATGTGATATTTCTTGAAGCTTTTGAGATTTTGCAAAAATAGAAAAAATTGAATGAATTTTTGAAGAAATGAAACTTCCTTAGAAGTTAATAGAAACCTCATAAAGCCTTCTTGCAAATAGCAAAATGGCGGACGAAGACTGCTGGCAATAAAGGTAGCAAAATCAATTTGCAGCTGTAAGCTTTTAGCGAGAAGTGTTCTTTGAAGCTTCAAAAACCACGAGAAGCTCTTAAATCTGGAACAAAAAGCGATGTACTAGTATTTTAAAGTTTTCGAGCTTTTGCGAAAGCTTCGTTTGGGCCAATTGAGTATTTGAGAAAATGGAACTTACTCCGAAATTAATAGTTACCTCATAAAGAGTTGCCACTCTATTAAGCAAAATTGAAATAAAGCTTTTGTTCAAAGCTCATGAATTCAAGCAATTTATTAGWARGATTTTACAARGCKCATTTGTGTAGTCTTTACTCTCCAYATCTTCCCAGAAGGCTACTTACATGTTGTGTAGCTTCTCTACAGTTCGGGAAACTAAGAAAACCCTTTTTTTTTGAAACTCAAATGAAAAGTGATGTATATTGAAGCTTTTGCGCCTTTGGGAAAGATTTACTGGGATAAATGAGCTTTAGGTTTGCAAGCTATGCTTCTATCTACCCTGAAACTTTTGAGGTTTTGTGAAAGCTTCACTGGGCTTAATTGAGTTTCAGGTGCCCAAGCAATGCTTCTGGTATAAACTTTTTTGTCCTTTTCAGCTAAACAATTGTTTATTGGAATATGCCAAAATTTAGATATATGTACATATCTTGAGGCTTTTGAGATTTTGTGAAAGTTTTAACGGGTTTAATTGAAATTTGGATTAAAAGGAAATTTCAGTATGAATAATTTTTTTTTCTCGTGGATGCAACCTTAGAAAGCTGAGAATTTT
>NW_017537032.1:253497-254919 GCF_001853355.1 Bactrocera latifrons | reverse complement strand
AAATTCTTGGATTATTGTGAGAAAAGCGTGTAGTGCTTTGTGACATATTTTTCATACATCGAGCATTCCACGCTATTTTCACAATAATCCAAGAATTTTTCCTTCATTATTATTGTTAGTTTATACAAAGAATTATTTTTCACTTTTTAGTTTGATATGCTTTAAAAGCGTGTTTTTTAGTTTTTTTTAAACTATATTTATTTATATGGCTCCCTGCTTTGAGCGTGTAGCTTCTGCAGGCGTGCTTTGTGATTTATCATCATCAGCCATTTTTGGAATTTCCAATAATTGAGGTGTTCTTGGCTTAACCTCTTTAGATTTATCCGATTGCATTTATAAAATTAAGTTGGAAGCTTTGAGCTTAAAAATATTTCGTTTAAAATACTACAATTGTAAAATTGTTATTATGAAAAAATATATAAAAAGAGGTTTGTAAATATTTAGTTTGAAATACAATTGTAAAAATATGTAAAATTTTTTTGGAAATATAATAAATTTATTATTAGAAATGAAATCGATTATATGACTTTGCGAACGCTTATTCCCCACATAAATCGATAAATCCTTGTTTTCATAAATATTCGTATGTAATTATTTTTATTATTTTTCGTTTTGTTTTTTACCGTGAATCAAAATTAATTTATCTTCGCTTCACTCGCGCTTAATTCGTATATTTGTTTTGTTTTTACTATTTGTATCTGTAACGAATGCGAAAGGTCAGCCGTAATAAGCAATAATATACTTGTATGTATATACAACAAGTTTCTATCACTTGTTTCGTGCAATTGTTGTATATATATATATATATAGATTTTTATATGCATATGTTTATAAAAGTATGTCCAATATAGCAAAAAATGCTAAATGCATGTATATATGTATCGGTAACCGTTAGATGAGAGCGCGGAAAATAACTATATATATGTATGCTATATTTTATATTGAAATATTATACGTATTTGTTCTCAGGTAAGTAAATATGTATCAATTGTATTTATAAGGTTCTCTTTAGTGAGAGATTGAGTACGGAAAGAGCATAAAGGTGAGTTGATTGCGGTATAAATTTCGGCGGGAAACATGCAAATGTAAAAGTAAATATGTGTACATCCATAAATTTCGMTTTGGAGGTTCTCTCTTTTGCCTTTGCTTACGTTTTAARGGATCCTGCTTGTTGCTTTTTGTTTTTGTTTCTTTAGCTCAAGGGGTATCGCTGGAGATTCGCAAGTAGGAATACTTGATTTATGTAAACTCTGATTTTTTTTCTTTTTTGGTATTTTATTTTGTGGTGTGTTTGGAGACACGAATTAAGCGAAAGGGCAGGTCGTTGAACCTCGCTGTTATTTAATTTATGTATATATGATTTGATTGTTCAGTTACATACGCATGTACACATATTTGTGTAATGGAATAAAAAACACGGAA
>NW_017537032.1:250883-252461 GCF_001853355.1 Bactrocera latifrons | reverse complement strand
CAAAAAACTCCCTCCATAAATATTGTTCACATTCGCCCTGGCCCAACAGCAAATGCAAAAAATCCATTGTGTCCTTCCAGCTGCTTCAAACTATTTTTTACCGCAGACACATTGGAAGAGATTTTGGTTTATACAAATAAAGAAATAAACATTCAAAGGAAGAACTATAACGATAAAACTCACGCGATTTTGCCAAATTTGGAAATGGACGAACTTGAAGCATTTCTTGATTTGTTAGTCTTGTCCGCTGCTCTCAAAGATAATCACTTTTCAACACATATGATGTTTGCCACTACCTACTGTGGGGAAAGGTAGAAGGCAACCATGCCTGAGACAAGGTTCAAATTTACCCTAAATTGTCTAAGATTCGATGATAAAGAAACAAGAACTGCTAGAAGAGAAATGACCAAACTAGCTCCAGTTTCTTCTTTTTGGGACAAACTTCTAAAGAATTGCCATTGGATGCCATTGTTTACCTTGGAAAAAGAATCCTGCAATGGCTGCTGGTGAATATTATGTTCTTGAACTTCTGAAAAATGTAAAGGGCACCAATCGAAATGTCACGATAGACAATTGGTTTACGAGTGTACCACTCATTCAACGTCTCCGTCGTGAATACAAAATAACAACTGTTGGCACAATAAAAAAAAAAAATAAACCGCAATTGCCTATTGAAGCTACAGATAAAAAGTTTCAAAAACGAACCGCATCCACTTCATTGTTTATATTTCATGAGGATTTGACAGTTGTATCATACAAGCCCAGCACCGTATGGGTAGTATTCATGAGACCAATAGAAAACCAGAAATAGTGCATGTGTACAACTCAACAAAAGGAGCAGTTGACAGTTTTGATCAGATGTGCCAAAACATTAACCATGGCAGGAAAACCAGAAGGTGACCTCCAGAATTTTTCCAAAATATGGTGAACATAGCTGCAATAAACGCATACATCGTTTACGCACACAACATGTGTAGCCATGCGCAAGAGCCAGAATCCCGACTTAATTTTATGTTATCTCTACACAAGGAGTTAACGGAAGGATTTCAAAGGAACTACAGTACTGTAATTTTTACATTATACCAAACGTAGATACACCACAACTTATTGCAATTGTGGATTAGCTATTTGCGGTGAACATGCCCAAAAAACTGCCCTGACTGTGCTTGTATGCATTCATAATCGTCAAAAATTAATAATAAAGTATTATTTTTGCTTACTTTATATATTTTAATAAAAAAAACTACTTATATTTTATGGTGGTTTAAATTTTTTTTCATTTAAAACTATTACTTTACAAAATAAATCAGTTAATAACGTAAAAATCCTGAAGTGAGTAAAATTTACTCATCGGTACCTATAAGCACCTACAATTTATCCGTACCCTTCTAGGGCTAAAAGAAAAAAAATACATACGTACATATGTCTATACATGTGAGCATAAAAACTTCAATTTTAAAAAATTAAATTGGAGCGACCTCACATTAATTTCCGCCAAGGGTCTTTGAGCGGGTGAGATACTTATGGTTTATGAGAATATTCCTCTTCCTTCTCGCTCTCTGAGTTTAGTTTTTTTTT
>NW_017537032.1:248353-250398 GCF_001853355.1 Bactrocera latifrons | reverse complement strand
TACTATAGCTATATCAACCAAACTGTATACAGCCGTTTCGTTTAGGCATTTCCATATACAGTTCAAAAATGGAAGAAATCGGATAATAACCTCGCCCACCTCCCATACAAAGGTTATGTTGAAAATCATTAAAAGTGCGTTAACCGACTAACAAAAAACGTCAGAAACACTAAATTTTACGGAAGAAATGTCAGAAGGAAGCTGCATACAGATCTTTTTTAAAAATTGAAAACGGGCGTGGCGTCGCCCACTTATGGACCAAAAACCATATCTCAAGAAGTACTCTACCGATTTCAATGAAATTCGGTATATAATATTTTCTCAACACCCTGATCACATGTACCAAATATGGGTGAAATCGGTTCACAACCACGCCAGAAATCTCGATTATCACTTTATCATGCGAGAGTATAAGTGTTCGGTGACACCCGAACTTAGCCCTTCCTTACTTGTTTTTTTTTTTTTATTTTCATAAAATCGCGCCCGTTCTAGTTTTTAGTGAATTTTGTGTTAGTTTTGTTTCAATTTGTTTCGCGCCCGTTTATCTATCGTACCGTATATTGTACTCTGTATTTTTCTTTTTTTGGTTTAAATTTTTTTTGTTCTCTAGGTGCCTTTCAAAGAGGCTCGAAGGACCATTTATTTAATTGTATWCTTTGGTTCATCCTGAAGTCGGTGATATACTCACTTGTCCTAGCACTTGCACCTGGAATATTTACTTTGCAAATTTTTGAAATAAAGGAAATAAGTATTTTAATTTCAAATTAATAACTTTTATTTTTTCCCCCTTTTTTTATATTCACATAATTCACTTCATTGGTTTACAAAATTTTCTTAGTATTAGTGAAACTTTCTACAGCGTTGCGCTGACGAAAGTATCGAAGGCGAAAACCTTAGCGTTCACGGGTAAAACGAAAAAAGGGGCTCATTCCGATGTGATCAATCCTTTTGTATCGGTTGTGAAAAAAGCGAAGTGTTGGTGTGTAGTGTGGTTGTTATGATGTGTAGCTGTGGTTGTGTGGATGACATGTTATGTTGTATTTGGTTGTGTGACCTTTAGTATGTTGTGTGTGGATTTTGTGCGATGAGTGCTGCGAGGATATATCGCACGACCAGATGTCGCGTAAACAGATCTGATGACGAGTCTTTGTGCCAAACAAAATAAATGTCCGTTTTGTGGGGGTAGAATATTCTGCTATAAATATCTGATTCCTGAAGCAATTCAGGGCTTATCGATAGTCTCAATCACATGAATTAAGAATMCTTCACTGTGTGCTTCTGCTGCATCGGATTGTGCTGACTCTTGTAAAACGTTAATACTTTGACGCGATAATGCGTCTGCAACGTAGTTTTCCTTCCCAGGCTTGTAAAATATCTTTGCTCCACTCTCTTCAATTTCCAACGTTTTATTGGGGTTTGGGTTTCTATCCGAGACCGCGAAAATTAGAGGTGGATGATCTGTATAGATTCGTATATCACTCTTACTGTAGAGCTAGTTTCAGAGGCTGTCCAAGGCCCAAACGATAGCTAACAGTTCCCTTTCGATTGTCGCGTAGTTTATCCCCTATCCTTCAGCGTCCCCGAGATCATTGTTATGGGTATATTTCCCTAAGGTAGTACTGCGCCTACGTTACTTGAGGGGGCATCAGTAGTCAAATCGAATGGTTTTGAAAAATCTGGGTAATGAAGAACAACATCTTCGGCAGCAAGAATATTTCTAAGCTTATCGTATCCAGCCGTCTGGATTTCATCAAAGGATACCGGGATATTTTTTGAACGGAAKTTGCTAACTCTTCCGCTCTCACCTTTTAATTGGCTTGCTAAGGGTCTTGCTATAGCTCCGAAGTTCTTTTATAAAGCACCTATAGTATCTTGCAAGACCAATAAAGGATCTCAGCTCGAACAAGTTGCTTGGTTGCATAAAATCTTTGATTGCCCTGACCTTGTCTGGGCTAGTTTTTGTTCCCTCTTTCGGAACTACAAATCCCAGAAACTCTACCCTTTCTTTAAAAAACTAAAGGCTCTTTAGAACTTGTCCAACATGG
>NW_017537032.1:225102-240903 GCF_001853355.1 Bactrocera latifrons | reverse complement strand
ACATGCAATCCAAAGTGGACAGAAATTCAACAAGAATTATTTACTAGCCAATCACCTGTTGATCGCCACGATATCACTGCAAGGGTGTTCAAAATGAAATTAAAATCATTCATGGATTTTATTGTTAAGCATCGCGTGTTCGGCGAGACGCGCTGTTGGATGTACTCAATTGAGTGGCGGATTGCCACATGCACATATCCTCATTTGGTTGGTTGAGAGGATAAGACCGAATGAAATTGATAATGTGATATCAGCAGAAATTCCCAATAATAATGAAGACCCACTGTTACATGAGGTTATTACAACAAATATGATACATGGTCCATGTGGAATATTAAATCCCATTTCTCCGTGTATGGTTGAAGGAAAATGTTCAAAACGCTACCCAAGACAATTAGTAACAGAAACTATWACTGGAAATGATGGATATCCACTTTATCGCCGCCGATCCATTGATGACAATGGAAAGTCAACAATAGTCAAAGTAAATCGACAGGACATTAAAGTTGATAATCGTTGGCTTTTCGCCATTACTCTGCAAGGCATATAAAGCACACATAAACGTCGAATTTTGCCATTCCGTAAAATCTATTAAATATATTTGCAAGTATGTGAACAAAGGTAGTGACWTGGCTGTCTTCGGAGTTGCTGCCGAAAATTCAAATGATGAAGTCACTCAATATCAAATGGGCCGCTATGTTAGTAGTAACGAAGGCAYGTRRCGTATATTTTCGTTTCCTATACATGAACGACACCCTACTGTTGTTCACTTGGCCGTACATTTGGAAAATGGTCAACGGGTGTATTTTACAGATGAAAACGTATTACAACGAGTTGACAGGACACCATCGACAACATTAACCAGCTTCTTTGAAATGTGCCAGAATGATGATTTTGCCAGAACGCTACTTTACTCCGAAATGTCAAGATATTATACCTGGAATATAGGAATATGGAATCAGCACCGACTGATTTATGGCATAAATACAAAGATCATATGGCGGAAGATATATTGTATCAGATGCGTCTTAGAACATCGAATGGAGATTTGCAAATGAACGAAGAAATTCACAATGAAGCATTAATTTTAAATGAGGACATATGCTTGATGCTTACGAACAAAGTATTAATACAAATGGGAATGATAGGACCCAATCGCGCAATGTTCGACTCATTTGATCAAGAATTGAGACGCGAAGCCCAATACGATTCCGAAACTTTACGAGAAATGGTTGATAGAACAGTTCCCCTTTTAAATCAACAACAAAAATATGCTTGCGATACGCTCATGAAAGTAGTGAACGATGGAACTGGCGGATTTTATTTTTTAGATGCTCCCGGTGGAACTGGGAAAACTTTTTTGTTATCATTAATTTTGGCAACAATTCGATCGCAAAATGGAATTGCACTAGCCCTAGCTTCATCAGGTATTGTAGCTACGTTGTTGGAAGGCGGCCGAACAGCTCATTCAGCTCTCGAGGTGCCGTTGAAAGTGCCAAAGTGCTGCAGAAAACAAGATTGATCATTTGGGATGAATGTACGATGGCACACAAAAAATCTTTGGAGGCATTAGATCGCTCGATGCAAGATTTACGAAATAACAAGAACCGGTTTGGTGGTGCAATGATACTATTGGCAGGTGATTTTCGGCAAATATTGCCAGTTGTTCCAGCTCAACGCCAGCTGATGAACTGAATGCATGTTTGAAGTCGTCCATTTTATGGAAATACATTCAAACACTTAAATTAAGTATAAACATGAGAGTCGAATTGCAGGAAGACCAGTCTGGAGAAGTRTTTTCCAAACAACTGCTCGATATTGGTAATGGTATTRTTGCTGTTGATACATCATCTGGATACATTACATTTCCTACCAATTTTTGTAACTTTTGTGAATCAAAGACCGAACTCATGGAGTTGGTTTTCCCAAACATTGCTCAAAATTACGTAAATCACATTGGGTTAAGCGAACGTGTTATATTGGCCGCAAAAAATGTTGATGTGAATGAAATGAATTTTCAGATTCAAGAGAAAATAGCTGGCGAATTGAAGAATTACAGATCAGTTGATTCCATTAYTAATGAAGATGAAGTTGTCAATTATCCAACAGAATTTTTAAATTCGCTGGAATTGCCCGGCTTACCACCTCATAATCTACAATTAAAAATCGGATCAGTAATTATTATGTTACGGAACATAAACCAGCCACGTCTGTGTAATGGTACYCGGCTTGCGGTGAAGAAATTATTGAACAACGTCATCGAAGCCACAATTTTGAAAGGGAAGTACAAAGGCGAAGATGTTTTAATCCCACGCATCCCTATGATACCGAACGACATACCATTCAGCTTTAAACGTTTACAGTTTCCAGTGCGGCTTGCATTTGCAATGTCAATAAATAAATCGCAAGGGCAGTCGCTAAGTGTATGTGGCATCARCATAGAAAATCCATGTTTTACACATGGCCAATTATATGTCGCCTGTTCCCGTGTCGGAAAACCACCAACATTATTTATTTATGCGCCAGAACATAAAACTAAAAATATAGTTTACCAAAAAGCATTAGAATAGAGAGAAGCAGTGAAGGGTATAGAGGCTATTAGTTGCTTTCTAGAGCTCGCGTGGTGTTGAACTCAGTGTTTACTTCAAAATGCCAAGTTGTTCAATAGCGGTTTGTAAAAATATAAGTGAAATTATGGAACCCTATGGAATAGACGCTTTTGTTTTATATTTTGTTTTTCATTTAATAAATTAGTAAAATCCTTCTCAAGTGTGGTACAGAGATATTATAGATTCCAGTTCAAATTGAATAGGTACTCATATAATACATAAGATAGGTCAGCTATACTAAATAAAGTAGTGCATCAAAGCTACGCTAAGGCGGTACGAAGTTCGCCGGGTCAGCTAGTAATATTTATAAATTACAAATATTGTTCAACAAAAACAACAATCGTCTTAAACATCATCAGACATACTTATATGCGTACAAATGTAAATATGTGGGTATGTCATTGCGGCGAAAACAATGCACACACAACAGTCGCTTATTTTTAACAAACCACAAAAATCTGTAACTTTGATTGTGGCACATAACTGGGATTGGCTGTATTTGTCAAAGAATGTAAAAAATATTTTGTAATTCTGAAATATTTTTACGTTGCTCGCAAAAATCTGCGTCGATATGTATGCAAGCTCACACACCAACCTACATACATATATACGCTGGTTCGATGGMGAAGCTGTACAGCGGCAAGGGAAGCGGTGACAATCGGCGGCCGTTCGTTTATTTCTTACCGCACAGCTCGGATTTTTTCCAACAACATAATGCTGTGACGCGTTGTCATCGAGTAAATATATGCATACATAGTTGTGTGTAGACAAATTTACAAACATTATCCGTATGATTATTTCAAATTTGTTTACGTGCACACAAAATTACATACATATGTGAATATGTGAACATTATGCGTATGGTTTTTCAGAATCTTTTTACGTGTACACGCAATTATACGGGTATGCATATGCGAATCTGTGCGACGGCTTGGTTATAAGATGTTATCAAAACTTCTAATGCCCAATGAAAAGAAATTCATACATAAATATAAAACTCATCATACCTATATTAATTAAATATTTAGCTAATAATACGAATATGACTTTATTATACGTTTCAACAGATTTAATAGAATTCATCATTAAAAGGGTCAAATTGCACATACATACTGATATGTATATATTTACGTAGTTTGATATCAAATACATACTTATGTATGTCTTTCATAATATCTATAAAGTCGTTTGCGCATTGTAAATACGCCAATCTGTAAGCGTACATTTGTAAACATTGAAATCACTTTTCTCATTTAACAATGAAAATGCGCAATTCAAATTCAAATTTCCTTATTGCTGAAATCCGCTAATAATATTTTTGTTGTGAAATCCACCAATAGAAAACTCAACCCCTCTTAAAAGAGGAATGTTATTACAATCGGTACATAATGAACCTTCTCTATAAATGTACGTTCTCTGGGGGTGGCAGTGGCTCGATTACGCTCATCTACGAACTCGAACTTTTTTGTACTAAGAAACCGGCTTACCAAGTTTCATATCTAAATTTTTATTCAAGTTACAGCTTGCACGGACGGACGGATGGTCTACCGGATTTCAACTTTCATCGTCACCCTGATCATTTATATATATACTGGTATATAACCCTATATCTATATACTCTATAGCAATTACTGGCAAGAGTAAAAAAGGGAATGCCAAGAATTCTCATTACGCCTTTCATTTCTCTTTTTGTGCTAGAAAATAATGTACTTGTTTGCCAGTTACAACATACTGTTTTCTTYCATTTACGTTAACCCAATCGTCCTGTGAACGGAATTTTCATTGCTGTTGGCCACATTCATACCCATATGAAACCCTTGTGAAAAGGTTAGGTCAGATAGCTGGTCAAAAAGATCGCATGTGGACTGCTATGTGTAGTCCTTTGTGATGCCATATAAATGAAGAAGTCCTGTGTTGGAACTATAAACTTGCAAAATGCTTAGTGGTCAATACAAACTTACACAGGGATTTAATTTCCATTTCCGCCAGCTCGGTGCGATGCCCAAAGGTATGCATACCCTAGTACTTAAGTCTTGAGCGCCAAAACGCGGGATAGTCAAGAAGGAAGTGTTGAATTGTTTCCACCTCATCTTCTTCCATACAACTTCGGCAGCCAGTGTCCGGTAGGACTCCGAGCCTTACTGTGTGAAGCCCCACTACTAGGGAGAGGCAAACCTTACTGAGGGAAAAGAGATCACCTGGTCTTTTGTCATCGATCTTGAGCAAAAGGCTTTTTTTTCGACAGCGCGTGTACCGATTGTGTCCCAGCGCTGACCAACCTTCCGCGAAGCCCAGCTATTTAWTAATTTAGTAGACCGCAAGAAGATAAGGCAGCACCGATCCGTTTCCATTCTAAAGATAACGGCTGTAGAGCGCCTTTCCTTGCTACATCATAAGCTTTTACAATTTCCTGGTTTTCTGCTGTAGCCTGGAATCCATACCAGTCTTATCACAAAGGCATTCGATGCTATAAATAGCAACGTTAGGCAGTCTTCCATCAGCCCTGAAGGCACTATAAATAAGTTCAAAGCTAGTATCAACGCTCTGCTATCTGAATGGAAGGAAGTCTGATAAATTGGTAATCTAACACCAACCGCTTATTAGGCCTTTTTTCCGGCAACCCATATAGGGTTGTTATACGGAGACCTAGATGGTCGAATGATACTATTTTTAAGCAGATCCTTGATTTCTAGGATCACAGAGTCAGTAGCTCCCATGGGGAATGGGAACATTTTGGAGTAGACTGGCTCATTTTCCTCTGTGTGAATGATGGCAACAACATTGGTGTTAAACGGAAGTTCTTTGATATCATCTGTAGAAAATCTGCGCGGACGTTAGCTGGAACATCTATGTCTTCAATTTTTGTGAAATTGACTTGAGCACATTTGTGGAATCTCAGGGTTTCAGATCCACCATTAAAGTGGATCAGTTCTGACGCGAGGTCAATAGTTGCTTCCGCCTGTGTCAATAGGTCGAGTCCATTTATGCCGTCAAAAGTTGTGAGACCGGATAAATGGAAAAAGGTTCTATTTATGCCAAGCATCCTAAATAAGATTTTACTTTCGATTTTTTTAAATCCATGAATTGATTTATCCACCAACGTGGTCTGTACTGGGACAGAGGATAAAAGGCATATATTAGGCTTTAATAACTTTTTGACGCGGATTGATCGTACTGCTTTTCATACACATCGCTTCTTTCTTCCGTCAAATGGTTAATCCTCTGGCGTCTGTAGTCCGACGTTATTTGAGAATTCCCAGGTCTCTTGAACGCACCTTGCTAAAGAGACGTGGCGTAATTTGGTTTGGAAGGTTAGTGCTCTACCGGAACCTCGAGGATGGATCGACTTCCATTTTCTCAACTTGGTCGCGCTTTGGAGGGCGAGCTGAAATATAGGTGTTTTTTTTTAGTCCTATACTGAATGTCGGACTGCTTCTGATAAGATCGGTTTTGAGGATTTTTCCTAAAACGATATTGCAAACTGGGACGCAAATGGGTGCCTATTGTGATGTCCTTCTATTCTCTGGGGCATTGCAAAGCACATCCCTGAGGTTTTTCCTTAACTCAGAGATAAATACGCACAGTGTATCGGACTTATGCTTGTCATTCATGTATCGTGCCTGGTCCGTATCAAACGTCATTGTAGTTTTATTTGTGAGAAGTGTGAGTTTTTTCTCAACCTCCTCATAGAATTGAATAATCGACACTTGTCCTTGTTTTAGTGTTGCTAGCTCTTGCTTGAGCAGATGCAATGGTCGCTTGTCTGAGTATGTAAAATCTAAACGGCTAATGATGGCGTCGAAATTAAGGACCGTGTTGAATGATGCTTAAACTGCATCAGGCGATCCCCTGATTCTGTCGCGAATTAGGAGGACAGGGACCTTTGAGCCATCGAACTCTGGAAGTGATTACCTGCATTCAGGAATTGTACTYCGCCTATGATTTTTATTGGTTCGTAAGTTTTAATTTCAGCGGCTGACACAGTTGGGTCCTGAAACTGGTTTGCAAGCTGCTGTAGCTTGGTTTCAAAGGTTTTCTTTTGTCCTTGTAGTGCGGCGCTGACGGGCGCATTGATAATACCCTGCAGTTGTTGTTCATTCATGTCTTGTCCGCGTATGAGATGTTTGCTTGTCAAAAGTTGGTTGTCAAGTCTGTCCAACAGTTCGTTAGTCTGAAGTTTGCTCATGCAAGGTAGTTAAGATGGCACGRATGGGTAGCGGACGTAAGTGAACAAAAAAACAAAAATGGAAAACAGGAGTTCAAAATACAACCCTGTTTATTACAACCACAATTAAATTGTCAAATTATCACTAGTATAATTTTAATCAGAAGGTGGAGAGAAAAAAAGTTTCAGTTTATCGGTGGGGTCGTGATGCCTCTGCTTCCAACTGATAGTGGTGGTCCTTTCTGCGTGGGTTTCCTCTGGTTTGGCGCCAGTTATTTTATTTATTGACTACCCGACTTACTTTTAATTGATTTCTTAAGTTATCTTCCTATAACTTCACTTCAACGGTATCGGCGGGGTTGTCGACTACCCAAGTTATAGTTATTTTTAATTGACTTCGTATTACTTCACTTTAGCGGTAGCGATTTTGTTGTCGACTACCCGAGTTACTTTTAATTGACTTCCTAAGTTATCCAAAATTTACTTGCTATAACTTCACTTCAGCGGTAGCGGCGGTTTTGTTGACTATCCAAGTTAAGTTATTCTTAATTGACTTCGTATTACTTCACTTTAGCGGTAGCGATTTTGTTGTCGACTACCCGAGTTACATATAATTGATTTCCTAAGTTATCTTTAATTAACTTCCTCTAACTTCTCTTCAGCGGGAGCGACGGTGTTGTCTACTACCCAAGTTWTAATTATTTTTAAATGACTTCACGCATTGAGTCTCATTCAAAAACTATTTATTTAATAAACAGTAAGCTTACTGCTAACCTACTTTTCTTACAGTCGCTGCTGCCGTTAGTGTCGGTCTCTAATTACTTCCATAAGCATTCCCAAGCTCATGTGCCATGCTCATGCATCCAGCTGATCATCGAATTATAACCGCTGACCAAGCATTCAATTTGATCGCGAGTGAAGTAAACAACCCAGACTGCATGCATTGCCATTTTCGGCAGCATGAGAACTTCATTACGTTAACACCTACACCACTAGAAACGTGTCTTCCGTGTAACACAATATGATCGATCTGTTGGTGGTGGACGTTTTCATATGCCGGAATCCACTACTACAGATAAGTTCAGCCTCAAAACATTTTGAGATGTTTCATTATGAAGGCTGAATTTACCGACCGTAGCCCCAAAGGTAACTGTTTTTCCCAACCTGGCGTTTAAGACTAAAAGCACCATGGTCGATCCTTTATTAGGCCACATTAGTAAATGCCACTATGACCTACTCGTATCAGTCTTTGTCCCGTCCATCGCACATCTGGGACGGCGGTGGTATCGACCTTTACTCTCACGAGAACGAGCTGGGCGGCGACCCTTCCCCAATTAACGGATCGGACATTCCCTTTGCATGCTCTTAAATCGTAGTTTTAAAGACGTTTGCACTGGTGGTCATCAAAAGGGGGGTCGGTACAGTAATTTTCGCTTTAGAAAAATGTGTGGTCTTGATAAGCTTGATCTCAGGGATAACTATTAGTCACCAAAATACATATTTATTTAATTTATTTAAAGTCATTTATATTCGAATAGTTTTCAGGGGGTCTATTCTGTAACTCGATTCGAAG
The DNA here is from genome assembly GCF_001853355.1 of Bactrocera latifrons. Classification (NCBI taxonomy): domain Eukaryota; kingdom Metazoa; phylum Arthropoda; class Insecta; order Diptera; family Tephritidae; genus Bactrocera; species Bactrocera latifrons. The sequence continues at coordinate 232,556 of NW_017537032.1, read as the reverse complement.
AAAATTTAGTCGAATTCGGATTTTTTATATTCTGTAACTCGATTTTCGGATTTTCAACCCAATTTTCGAATAAAATATTCCTTAGCTTTTGAGTTGTAGAAAGCAAAAACGAAAATTGTACGTATTTATTCTGGCACAGGGTGGTGCAACTTGCGCATAATTATAAAGTTGATCCGAATTTCGAATAGAATACATTTACGAATCGAGATACAGAATAGAGCCCCAGTAATAAGATTTGAATTTCTAGAATTAGTATTATATACCAGAATTATAAAACATTTGCCCTTTTTTCTTTGTACAGTAATGCTTTTGATAACCCAAACATTTTTCTTAGTTGCCAACTAAAAAGTATTTTGAAATGCAATTTTCAATGAAATTAATGACATCAGGGAATGTCTGAAGATCTTAAAAGTTGATACTGGGAGCATTATAAAGCCAATACCTTTCTTTTACATGTGGAGAAACCCACTCTCCAGGAGTGCTCTCCAAAAAAGATCGGCATTATCTTTAAGAAGTCTAAAAAAAAATATCTTGCACAAGCAGATAAAATTCTAAAGCTCCATTTTAAACTTATAGCTATGCTGAACTCAAGATAAGATAAGCCATAATTCTTGCGGGGCGTCATGTAATTATGATTGTACTGATTTGACTTTGTATCACCGGAGGCTCATTAGACAACCTCGGAAGAAATGTCACAATGTTGTTAAGTTATTTTAATCAAAGCACTTTAACTCAGGCGGTTAGAAAATTCTGGTCACCTTGAACAAAAATTTCGAAACTTAGCACTTGGTGTGAAATTCCCAGCACCAAATACAATTTCGTTGGCTTTTTATATATGCACTAGCTGATCTCGCAGCCGTTGTCCTGCGTGAAACCATGCGACAATCCTTGTGTCCTGTTTATTGTCATCTCAAATACAATTTTCACTGGAAACGGAATGCCTTTGAACTGAAATGGCAAATCGTTAGAACTCAAAGAAATTCGTAGAATCAAGCATTCTGCCCCCTTGTATGGAATAGCTTGTGAAACATAATAACGACAGATTTAACTTTGAGACGCAAATGATGTGCATACCAAGCCTCTCCGAAGAATTTAAAAATTCCACTAGATAATTCACGGCGTCGCTTTCATTGTCAAGACGATCGATCGATTTGTAAGAGCGCAGGTCTCCCGGAATTTGACTTTGAATCTTCCAGTTTAAGTCATCAACATCGGTATTTTTGGCAGCTATCTTTGCACGTGCACTCAAAGAATCGTAGTTACGATAATTTGGCAAATGTTCGTGATGAGTTCCTCTTTCGTGAATCGATAAATGACAGACGGAATTGATATTAAATCACCGGAAATATCAACAAGAATTGACCTATTTCCAATTTTTAGTGAATACGATGTAAAATGTCCTCGGCAATGTAATTTTTGTCCGTATCCCATAATTGACGCAGATTTGAAAACTGATATGTTGAAATGATCATCGCAAAAATTGTGCGAACGTCAGTGGCATGCGAAGTAGYTACCTCATCGTCCATCGTTTGTTTAAAGGGACTGCTAGTTTCACAATTGTAATTGCTGGCATGCTTCTCAAAAAGTTGCACACACCGTAGCATTCATAGTACGCAATGCATCAATAGCAACCGAAGGTAGAAGCAATCATCGTTTTTCGAGTGGTTTGTGTAAATTCGTCCTAATGCATTAATCGAAAACACATCTGGATGTCCATCTACTATTTGGCCTTGCTTTGTATTCTCTGGGTTGAAATACACTCTTTGGTCATTCTCCAAATTAATTGCGAGCCACACAACAGTCGGAACGCGTTCATGAGTTGCAAAAAAATATCCTACAAGCGCTTTATTGCAGTTCCCGTATCGACCGTATCGTTCAAGACCAATAACCGCCATGTTGCTTCCTTGAGTGATGTACTTACAAACGTATTTTATCGATTTCACCAAACTGCTGTACTCAAGTATGAGTTTTGAATGTGAGTTAAACGACAATATATAGTCCATGTGTTATCAACTTCGATATTTACTCTTCTAAATTGGATGCATTCCGAATGTTGACTGTGGCATACGGAGAAGCTACTTTGGACCGAAGCAACGTTTAGAGGTGGTACAAAATGTTCTCAGAAGGCCGGGAAGATGTGACAAAAATTGGAAAAACACAAAATACGCGATTCTTTTTGAACACACCTCGTATTCCTAAACTCCGTTAAATTGTTGCGTAATCACTTTTTGTTATATTATTTTCTTTCGTTAACCCAATTCATTGAGACTCACTTTCGTTTTCAATTTCAATATTTACAAAGTTATCCCTACGAAGACGAATCTGACGCTTTCGCTTAAAAATTTCTTCCCTGGCACTCTTCCTGATAAGATGTCGACGTTGTTTCCCTCTATGATGTTCCTCTCTTAGAATTACAGGATTTCATCTTGCATATTCTTTTTGATCATACCTGCAGGTTAAGTCCCTCTCTTCAGGATAGGAAGTTGTTTAGGTTCACTTATGTTTTTTTTGCCATGTAAAAGTGATAAGGTAGCAAAACAAATGGGTCTAGTAATGAACGAGGGCAAGACAGAATATCCCCTGTCATCAAACAAATAGTTGTCATCGTTGCTTATTTCGCCTACTTTGGAGTATTAAGTGCAAAAACAATGTCAGCCTCGAATTCCATCGAATGATTCTTGCCAACAGGTGCTACTTCGGACTGAGTAGGCAATTGTAAAGTAAAGTCCTCTCTCGACGAACAAAGATCAAACTCTATAAGTCACTCATTATTCCCGTCCTGCTAGATAGTGCAGAGGCACGGGAAATGACAACATGTGATGAGTCGACGTTACGAGTTTTCGAGAGAAAGGTTCTGCGGAAGATTTATGATTATTTGCATATCGCATTCGAGGGAACGATGAGATGTATGAGATATACGACGATATTGACGTAGTACAGCGAATTAAAAGACAGCGGGTGAGCTGGCTAGGTCATGTTGTCCGAATGGAAAGTATTCGACGCAGTACCCTATGGGGGAAGCAGAGGAGGATTAAGGCCTCCACTCAGTTGGAAGGACCTGGCTTCGCTTAAAATATCCTAATGGCGCTAAGTAGCGAAAAAAGAAACTACTGGCTCGCTGTTGTTAACTCGGCTATAATCGCGTAAGCGGTGTCTACGCCAGTAAAGAAGAAGAAAGGAGTGAGAAATTTATTGACAGTGAACACAGAAAAAACATAAGACAATCAGCTCAACCAAAAACCAAAAACCTAAAGGGATACACTCGACATCAATACAAAATATAATTTTTTTAACCCACAGCAGGTTTCTGTATTTATAAACAAACTATAACAGAATTATACCCACGAAGTAAATCAATTAACAAATATTGGTAACATACACATACTAAACTGGTATACAAGTATGTATTTATACAAATACCTTTATACCTTTTAGTTCTCAATTAATAAATTTTTTTAATCATTTGTAATTGAAAATTAATTCTATTATGCATCAAATTACAAAACGTTTCATGAAGTACATAAAGTATATTTAAATTTCACAGTTTCTTTAATTTTCATTGTTTTAAATTTTTATTAGCGATCTTGAACGGCGGCAACAAATTCCTTCGTTTACATATCAGTGGTCGGCACGAGAGGATCTGTCACTGTGTTGGTGAGCACGAGAAAAAGTAGAACAGTAAGAAATTGTAATGAAAATTAAGCAAAAAAATAAATATTTTTTTTTTCGTTCTTTTTCATCTAAATAATTAATAGTATAACGAAAATTAACAAAAYGTTTTTTAAGGATATATTCCCTATTATCTTTAAAAGACTTTGAACATAATAGGTATTGCATGGCACCAAAGGCATTTAGAATAATAATATATTTCTTGAAGGGCATGTTTGGTTTTGCGCTATAGTCTTGCGTGATGTTAATTCGTTGCTGGCTCAGTGATGCCACTGCTGAAAAATATTAGCTTGGATATTTAATAAATTATACAAAACCTTAAATTAAACAATTTGAAAATGCATACATTTATACTATAAATGCTAAAATGCAAAATCATTAATTAATTTACATAAGAATTTATTTTGCCAAAATATTTTCGCACAGTTCAATGAAATTTCATTTCACACTTTCGTCAAGTAATTATAGCGCCGCTCTTCTGGCACCCTGATTGGGTTTTGTTGCCAGCTCAGAAAASAGATCAGGGTGAATATCCAATAAAAGGATTTAAGCTCGCTAGCTCTCAATCATTAAATGTTTTTAATCATTCTCCATTGAAAATTTGAAAATATTACTATGTTGTTCAAATAACAAAACGTTTTATCAAATACCTTTAAATTTCATAAATTTATTTAATTTCCATTGTTTTACATTTTTTATAACTGGTCTTAAACGATGCAACAAATCCGTCCGTTTACATATTTCTATAAGAATAAGAAGGTACCTCAAGAGAGCTGAGCATATTTCATTACTGCCTCTCTTGCCATCGATTTCGCCCCACAAAAAACAGTATCCATTTCGTGTCCCACTTTCATACACACTTAGGTTGTAGTAAGCGTATTTGCGTGAATAAAAAAGGGTAAMATTTTTGGAAAAAGGAGTATGCAAAACCTTTTGCATATCGAAACTAGCGCAAAGAAATTTTTGTCCCATTTTACTTTCCGCTTGTTCTTTGAGAAAAGTAGCTTTACTTTGCTTTTTAATATTTATATGAATTTGAAATTCTTTTGAATTCTGAACTTTTTCTCTATCATCTTTGTTAATATACTTTACTTTTTCGCAAATCGTGCATTTGTCCTTTTTTGGCAAATGGAAGCCAATTGAAAACTCTGTATTAAAAACAATTCGAAATATTTGGCAAGGAACTGTGAACTCATTTAAGTCTTGATCTTCGAAATATTTAAGACACAATTTATATAAATTGGATACATTTCTGAATTCCCGTGGTAAATAGACTTTTTGATTATTTTTACGGCAATAGTGTGATGGTACTGCTGGTAACTTTTTTATGTAATCTTTGATAAATTATATTTTACGATGGCCTGTTTTATTATGTGGTGTTTTTTTCGGCTTTCAAAACTAATAGTTTCTTTAATGCATGTCTCAAAACCATTTGGGAAATATTTACAGTTTTCAAAAAAAAATTCTGGCAAACTTTAAATATTTTTCCATCCCACAATAGGGAATATTCAAACGTCCAGTTTCGGCTTTGCACACTCTTTGCTTCCTGCCCAGCTCGTCTTTTTTTAATTTGCTTTCGTTTGATATTTGCATGAAGCCATGTTAGCCGTCTTGTGTTTGACAGATCCCAGTAATGTTCGTTAATATTTTGCCGGGAAATGTCTGGCACACTTCGACAATCCTTCTTACATTTGGTATATATGCACGGGTTAGGAAGTACTTTATTGTCATTTTTCTTCTTTTTCTTTCTCACTGGTTTGCGCTTAAGTCCATGTTTTCCAACGCAGCACTCTTCATCATCGTTATCGCTATCACTATATTGGACTAGTGATATCACAAGCTATGGTGTTTAAATTTTGTTAGTTTAACTTAATTTTATAGACTGCAATTGATACATTTATACTGTTACATTTACTTACACTTCACATCTATCTAAAAACACTTCATGAGCTAGCTAAACGAAACAATTATAGGCATACATACAAATACACACAGAATCCACATCACTTTTGAATAACTCGACAATAATTAAGTGAAATATAAGTAACTACTTACTTTTCCATGAGTAAATTCCATAATAAACAAATCATTTGTTGATCACAACTGTCTTGTCAGCACTATTCATAAGATATAAAACAAACGAATTTATTCCTGAGACGTTCATCAAACTGTAAAATATTACCATAGGCCACCTATTTGTGCTTCGAGCGACATTATGCGTCTCACACATTTTGTCGACCGTATCGACTCCACCTTTAGTCGCATTATATTCTATGATGATCTGTGGTTTGCCTGTCTTTTCGTCAATACTTTCATCATCGTGCATGCTGGGCAAAAGCAAATAATTTTTGCCTTTTTTAGGTAAATACGATACAAGGATGCAGTTGCCGCGATGTCCAAATACACTGGACTTTTCAGCTCGACCTCGTAATTCAGTAAACTGTTTGGGTAGGTCTTTTTTATTTTTCCGCACAGTTCCAATCAGGCTCAATTTATATTCGTGATCGAGGTTATCCAGCAGCGGAATGCATATGAAAAAATTATCACATGTGATGTTACGACCAGAGTTTCGAATGCATTCACTCAGACGCTAAACTAGTTCTAAAGCCGAGTTATCAATTTCAGAGGAACCTTCAGGTTGTTTTCCTACATACACTTCCATGTTTTGTGTATAAAACATTTTTGCGTTTGTCAAAGCGTAGATTTCAATTCCATATTTGTTTGGCTTCTATGGGATATATTGCCTAAAAACGCAGCGAACTCTAAAAGCTTCAAACTTTTCGTCGATTGTTACAAACTGTGACAAGCTGTAATATTTTTTGAAAGATTCTACGACCTCTTCAAACTACTCCTTGATGGTGTTGGCGCTCTGATGACAATTTTATGATTATCTGATGGCATGCGGTCTAATGCAGTTGTGAATAGTGCAACTTATTCATTGTGTTGATGGAAAAATGTTTGAAGATTTTCCACAATGGATCTTTTCACTGAGTTGTTGTGTGCGCAACGCTGATCGACTTCTTTTGCTGAATCACCCATAAAATATATTTGCAAAAATTTAAAGTCTTCATCAGGCATTGGCAATAAGGAACCTGTTCGAYGATATATTTGACCCTGAATYTGCAAGAATATAAATATGTATTTAGGTAATTATATAGGAAATTGTTTGTACCACCATGTGGTTCGCAAAATACTGCCAAAATACTTTATAGATCATTTCAAATTAAAACTAAACCTCAACATTGAACAGTARCCTTCCATGGCAGCTTTAGGTAGTAGGCTTTACCAAGTATTAGAACASTTTGTAAACACATCTACACAACAATGGCTTAACATATTTTACACCATCTACATGGTTGTAAAACTAAATAAAATTKTTTGGCATTATACTTACTTACCTTGAAAGTAGGCATAAAATTGTCTCGAATAACTTTTGTTGCGCCAAATGATGTCATTTGAAAGGAATTATTGTATTGCTGGATATGAGTCAAAAAATTATTAGAATCTGCCCCATTTCCGGAAATCAATGAATGTAGTGGCTCTGGTGGTGGTACCAATGGCATATATTTGACTTGGCCGCTGGCGCAACACAAWCCAGGGGCTTCATTTCTGAATTTCATTGCATTGCAATGTSGACACACAATATTCATTAGTCCAATAGCAACAGTTTGCTCTGAATTGTAATCAATTGCCACATTATAACAGAATGCAGCTCTGTGGGGAGTAAACACAACATTTCTATGTTGATTTCGATTCCTTTGTACATAGTTTATTTTGCGCTTCGC
>NW_017537032.1:218799-224537 GCF_001853355.1 Bactrocera latifrons | reverse complement strand
CATTTTTATATACATATATAGAATATAGATAATTTATATACATATAGATAATAGATACATATGTTCACATAACATATCACTGGTGGTATTAACTAYCCCACCTCTAAATTGAAGCGCCCTGATTAAAAGAGATATCGTACGTGAAGTTATAGACTAATTTATCATTTTAAACGGTACCATTTTGAAATCTTAATAATATATTTACAATTTATTGAAATTTGACTATTAAATATATATTCGATACATTTTATATTATCTTCGGCTTCTAATTATTCTTTGATGAAAGTCTTTTTATATGTGACATCATTGAGACAAAAAATTTCTTTTCCTGTAATTGAAGGTAAAAGATTTAAGATTTGACATTATCTTTAAGAATAATTATGTTTCTGTTTTGTATTTTAACTTTATTTCCTAAATCTTCTAATACTACTAGTTTTTTGTATTTGGGGTTTAATTTGTTTCTTTCCCCATAAATTTTTTTATAAATAATATCTCCTTTTTGATAACTTTTTTGAAGCCTTTTCTTATTATGATGCATTTTCTTTTGTGCATTTTGCAACACATTTTTCATATTTTCGGTAGGTTCTTTATTAAATAAAATGTTGCAAGGTTGTTTACTTGTTGCAGAATGAATTTTTTTATTATACTGTTGAACTTCTTTCAAAATTGATAGAAATTTCAATAAGTGTTGAATAAAATCTTTCTATTTGGCCATTATTTGTACTGTGACGTGGTGTACAATAATAAATTTGTACATTTATCCTTTCCATTACAGACTTGAAATTCATCGTACTAAACCCTGGTTCATTATCAATAACTATTTCACGATTAGAAATTTGGGATATGAATCTATACATGTTAGAAATGATGTTTTTCATATTTATTGCTATTACATATGCTACAATTTTTTGCATACTGTTTAAATTGTTTTATCATTAAAGGCCAAGAATATTGGTGCCTAATTTTCCTTGATTCTTGATCATCTTTATTGCATAGTTTAGTATATAAGAATTTTATCGTGGGAAATGTCTCCTTCAAAATGTTTTTTATTGGATATAGCAATTCAGGTGTTCAAAATATACCAATTATATTTTCTATTCTGTCATATTCAATTAAAAAACGTTCATTATTTAAAGAAGAAATAGTCTCTTAGACAGTAATTCTTGCTCCATTATCGATTACTATCTGTTGCTTAAAATGATTCAAAGGTTTTTTTGTTTCATGATTTGATACGCATCGCTACTTTCTGCGGAATGTTGGATTTATATTAGTGAATCAGTTGAGTCACTCGGCTCACCTGAACTAGTTAAATTATTTAATACTTGTCTTGATAATGCGTCAGCAACTACATCTATTGTTCCTGGTTTATAAATAATTTTTGGAAAAAACTCCTCTATAAAAGCTTTCCATCTTTTCAAATGCTAATGGTTGATAATCCGTGTAAATTTCTAAATTTTTTACTGCATAAAGATAATGGCATAACGCCTTTAATGTCCAAACTATTCGAAATAATTCTTTTGGTTTGTTGTGTAGTTTAAAACTGAACCTACAGCAACATTCGATCAGTGTTTAAATTTTCGTTATTTAAGTGTTTTGTTAGTGGTTTAGCTCTTGTTGCATAATTACCTATAAATTCCCTATAGTATTCCGTTAATCATAAAAATCCTCTAAGTTGTCGTAACGCCTTGGGATATCATTAATTTCTTATTTTTTCTACTTTTTTGGGGTCAGTTTTTATAACCTTATGGTATACAACGTACCCTAAAAATTCATCGGTTTCTATACATTTCGATTTTTCTATAGATATTTTCATATGGGCTTCTTCGAGGGTTTGTACTATATATATTTCAAATAAATATAAACTAAGTTCTTCTTTATTGAGTTTTTAAAATAAACTGAAACATAGAATCTTAAAACTACCACAGCTAGGTTCAACGGCAGCGGCGTCTGCAATGAATATTGTTGAAATAAATATTTGTTGTATTAACACTCCCTCCTCAAATTCCTATTTGTCCTCAAGTAGCTTTAAAATTATGGTATGTTATTAAATTGTGGTTGTACAGATCTAGGAAAATTGTTCGTTTCACTCATGATTTCTGTCGGAACTTTTCCAATTTGTAGGATTAGGTTTTCCTTTGGATTATACAAAATTTTTGTACTACAACTATTGCTATAATAACGGCTGATAGAAAAATTATAGCTATTCGGTTAGAGGAGGAATCTCTATTTATTTGGTCTTTTTGTTTAATATTTTTTTTTTGTTGAGTGTGTGTAGGGATTCCAATGATAATATTTGAAGACGCTCCAATTCTATTGGGGTCATTTGGATGAGTGGTGCTCCGGGTTTCGAAATAGTTTTCTCCTTGTTGCTGAATTCTTTATTATTTATGATTATGTTCTCATTCCAATAGTGTACGAGATATGTTCCTTTCAGATAATGGGTTATATTATTTTGTATTAGACTGCCCTTAAAGTTACTAAGTAGGATTAAGCTGTTGTCAATCTCTTCGATTTCCGGGATATGGTCTGCATTACTGAAATCACACARCGATTCTTTGCCCTCAACTAATTTAGAAATACATTTGGTATCTCTCGAGTTAGTGGTTGTATCTTTTTTAAAAATTTKTATACTGTTGGATATTTTACAGTTTTTTGGTACTTTTAACATAGAATTTTCGGACAAAAATATTTCATCTCTCTCTTAGTGAACTATTAGTTTATTTTTTACAACTGATTTTATTAGTAAATTTTTATAAWTGGTTGCTTTTAATTCTGGAATTTTTACAATGTAAACTATAGCTGTTTTATTATGTAAGACTGATACTTCAGCGAACCCTAACATTTCTTCGACTGAGAGTTGTTATATTACTTTTTATACTCTCGCAACAAAGTTGCTAAAGAGAGTATTATAGTTTTGTTCACATAACGGTTGTTTGTAAGTCCTAAAACTAAAAGAGTCAGATATAGGGTTATACATACCAAAGTGATCAGGGTGACGAGTAGAGTTGAAATCCGGATGTCTGTCTGTCCGTCCGTCCGTCTGTCCGTCTGTCCGTCCGTCCGTGCAAGCTGTAACTTGAGTAAAAATTGAGATATCATGATGAAACTTGGTACACGTATTTCTTGGCTCCATAAGAAGRTTAAGTTCGAAGATGGGCAAAGTCGGCCCACTGCCACGCCCACAAAATGGAAAAAACCTATAAAATGTCATAACTAAGCCGTAAATAAAGATATTAAAATGAAATTTGGCACAAAGGATCGCATTAGGGATGCCCCTCCCTTTGGACGTAATTTTTTTGGAAAAGTGGGCGTGGCCCCGCCCCTACTAACTTTTTTGTACATATCTAATACCTGTCTCTTATACACATCTAGATGTGTATAAGAGACAGGTATTACATGTTCGGTGACACCCGAACTTAGCCCTTCCTTGTTTGAAATATTTTGTGGACTTCTTGTAATTCTATTTCGTTTAAAAGTAAAGTATTAATTTTATTTTGTTTTGCCCATTGAGTTGCATATTTGACATTTATTATTTCTTCTTTTATTAGTCTTACTTGATGTCGGAAACTTATTGCTATTTCATTATTAAACAAATTGTCTTTCTTGATTGTATTTTTTAACATATTTAAAATTGTAGTTAAATCATTAATTCTATTCTGTAGTTGTTTATTTATAATGACCTGGTTGTTATTGTTTGTATTAAGGCTATTAAGGTTGTTTTGTATCATTAATAGATCATCATGATCTGGATTTCCTGCAACATATTAGCAGGGTGATCCAATCCATTTTATTGACCTAGTTTGCAAAGTGAGTGTATTTAATGCAGTGAGTGATTGTACTACTTTGTGAGTTAGAGTATGAAAGAGATAACTTGTTTTAAGATCTTTAATGGTATGTTCACGAATTTTTAGAAGCTCAATTTCTATTTGCTGAAGATCTATTAAGTGGATTAATTTTATGGATTACATTTGTAGCTTCCCTATTCCTTTATAGATGGTAATGGGATGTGCGTCCGTATAGTTCGTAATGTCGAGATTTGCCTTTGCCATTGGCAACCACAATAAGAGTAAAATTATCATGAAACAGTGAATTATTTATAAAAGTTTAGAAATAATTTCTTTTTTAACCATCTCATAATTTCTGAAAGGGTGGAATGGAATCTTTCAACTTGTCCGTTTACAGAGSTCTTGTAGGCCGGAGCTTTAAAAACATTTATGCCTAGCTGATCTTTCATCATGAAAGTAATAGTTGCAGAATGAAGAGATTTTCGTTATCTACTATAACGCACTTGGGTACTCCATAATAAAGTAAAATGTCGTGCAGAGGTGTTTTTATATATTCTATTGATTTTGACTGGATTATTCTTGCTTGTGCAAGTTTTGAAAATTTATCTATTGCTGTTAAGATTAATTTTTTTCAGTTGAGAATATGTCTATGTGAAGTGTATGTCCAGGGAACTCAGGTATTGGGGTTTCTGTAATTGCTGGATTTGGAGGATGTCTATCATAGTTTTCTTCCTTGCATACTTGGCATTGTTTTACCAATGTAGCTATTCTTTGTCTCATTTTCGGTAAATAATATTTTTCTGATAGTTGCAGTTTGTTTTCCTGAGCGTTCCTATGAGCGCTGTTGTGAATCTGTAAAATTATCTCATCTTGGTCTGTTTCTTTTGTTATGTCTTCTACCTTTATTTGAGTAAATCTAATTTTAAAAGGCCTAAAATGTTGTGGGTACAGTCTTTGAATCTGTCCCATTATGTCTTYTGTCGTGTAGATTCCATTTATTACTGAAGGGTTTAAGTACTTTCTCAATATTTTCATTAGATCATTATCAGAATATGTTTGTTGGAAAACAGTGTGTCTATGGAATGTAGAGAATGGAATGGTAAACTTGTAGTCAGGAGGATGTTCTTTGTAAATAAAAATTTGSTTTTTAAAAGCATTCATCGGTACGTCAATGCTGGGAATAAGATTATGAGAAGAGCTTTGAGCACTGTGTTGGGTTTCCGTTATTGAATTAATTTCATATTGTTGTGGTACTCGAGACAATGCATCAGCTACAATATTTTATTTTCCTGGTGTATAGAGTAATTCTTTATTGTACACATCCAGGTAAGACTTCCATCTTTTAATCGCTATTCCACCATTAAAATTACAATCATGTGTAATAGGTTCGTGATCTGAATAAATTTTTACTTTGGAACCCCCATAAAGATAACCTTTAAATGTCTTTACTGCCCAACATATGGCTAACATTTCTTTTTTCGCTGTTTCATAGCCTTCTTCAATTTTTGATAGAGTTCTCGATATAATCGCGATTGGTCTGTCAGATTGAGAGAGTACTGCTTCTATTGCATGATCAAAGGCATCTGTAGTTAATGTAAATTCTTTATTGCAATCGGGGTATTGTAGTATTACGTCGTCAGATATTAATGCAAATGCTTTCTTGGCCTCATTATATAGATGTATTATTTTCCTACATGAAKCACTCTTTGATATGCGTCCGTCTTGTCCCCTTAGTAGTGTTGTTAGTGGTTTAGCTATTGCAGTATAGCCCATTATAAACTTTCCATACTACCTATAGCCACCAGGGAGTAACATCAGCACTGTAAGCAACGGGAACGGTAACGGCTTCGTMTGGGCCAAATGCGACCTTTTTACAGTAATTAGCTGCTACTTGACGCCTAGCGATAGTATACAGGAATTTCAAGGAAAGCTCGACAATATAGAGGACACAGC
>NW_017537032.1:216271-217159 GCF_001853355.1 Bactrocera latifrons | reverse complement strand
ATATTGAGGGGGCATTTTTCAACCCAAAGGGGAGTCTAGTGAATTCGTACTTTCCGTTATTCATGGAAAATGCTATTTTTTCTATGTCACTGTCCTTCATGAGGATCTGRTGGAACCCACTCTTGAGGTCTAACACAGAAATATTTTATTGTTGCCTAACTGTGCAAGTACTCCGTTAATGTCTGGTATAGGGAATCTGTCCGCTATTGTGACACTGTTTAATTTTCTATAGTCAATTACCATTCTGTATTTTTTTGTATTTGATGCATTTGATTTTTTGGGGACAATCCACACAGGTGAWWTGTAGGGTGATCGGGAAGGTCGATTATGTTGTTATCTAAAAGTTCTTTAATTTGCTTGTTGACTTCGTCTTTCAAAGCCATGGGGTACTGATCGAGTTTTGAGTATACTGGTGTGTCTGTACTTGTGCGTATTTCGGCTTTAACGTTAGTGGTAACATTCCGTCAAATGTTCTCAGCGTGGGTAATAAAAAGAATTTAACTATTGATTTTATAWCATTAAACAGATTAGCCTTTTTGTAATGGGTTATTTTTTTTTTTTACCTCCTTCGAATACTGCATTAAATGGGGTTTCATTCTGTAATTTTCTATAGAAGATCCTCTACCTCCGTCTCTGGGCTTGTCTACTATTATTCCCATTTTTTCCCGAAACGCCGCTTGAATTTTATGSTTTTTTTCTAAAACTGTTAATTTTTGCTCCGGACCTCTAGCTTGCCACATTTTGATAACAGACTTATAGGAAAGATGTAGAAAGTATTCAAGRAAACGTATTTTCGCATGAAGTGGGGATAAACCGAATTCGGAATTTTCTCTGTTCACGTGTTTCTTCAAACATTTATCCAATTTATTCATCTCTTTTGGAATTGCT
>NW_017537032.1:197876-215986 GCF_001853355.1 Bactrocera latifrons | reverse complement strand
AGGATGACTCACTTAAAGCGTTGCACACTTTTCCGTCTACCATAGTCAGTTATAAACTATGCTCAAAAATTATGTTTTTATTATGAATCAAAAATTCTGTCGGTTTAAGTTGATGTATTTTTTCCCTGAAGTATTTTTCCTCTTCGATTGACAGTTCAGTTGTCTCCTTTTTGAACTGAAACCGAACTGGCCTGCAGTAACGTGTCGATGAAGGCCGCGGATTCTTCCAAATTATTAAATGGGTACTTTTTGAAATTAGTTGGAGAGGTACGTATGAGGTGACAAATAGGCTCTTGTCCTCTGAATCGTAACTTGAAAAACTTTGTTTGTACTCACTATGACCCGTATTTCCATCAAAACCCCACTTTCCAATTAACGTTACGTTTTCAATCGATTCATCCGTGATTGATTTAACTACATCTTCTTGAAGCTCCAATATGCTCGATGCTGTATTATCCAGTAAACTTTGCAACACAATTTCAGCATGAGATTCATCAACTGATATATTTTTAGGGTTTCTCTTTTTTTTTGCATTTATTATGGTGTGGTAGCTTGGAAATAAGTCGAAGGATATTTTGCTATTAACGAAATCCCTTATAAGCAGATATTGACTTTTGGACATTGCGGTCTCCATTATTAGGGAAATTACTTCAGTGGGATCTGCTTGCATTGTCGGCTGTTGCTGATTTTCATTGCGCAAAGCAGAAACAGCGGACTCATCCATTTCAATTAGCCGAGCTATACGACATCGCTTTGTTCTAGATGAAGACTCCGCAAAATCAACCTTTCGACGACCACGATGAGGACTTTCCGCTATATGCTGAGATGAATTTTTGGTCGACTTAAGGACAATTGACTCCATTACATTTAGCCAATCATAATGATATTGTACAATTGACGATATTTTCCGATCATACCGAGTATAAAAAACAACAATTTTTTTTACATATCTAGCCAATCGATTTAGAAAGTTCGTTGAGTTCGAAATTGTAGCCGTTATTCTCAATATTAAATTTCACATCGTCGATAACTTCCCGTAATTTTGCAGCGTTGCTACCGTCTTTGGTGCACCATAAATTTAAAATATACTGTCGTGAAAATACACAACGATACGAATCTCCTTTGGGAATGCAAACAAAAATTATAAAAAACAAGTAAGGAAGGGCTAAGTTCGAGAGTCGCCGAACATTTTATACTCTCACATGATAAAGTGATAATCGAGAATTCAGGCGTGGTTGTGAACCGATTTCACCCATATTTGGTACATGTCATCACGGTGTTAAGAAAATATTACGTACCGAATTTTATTGAAATCGGTTGAGTACTTCCTGAGATATGGTTTTTGGTTCATAAGTGGGCGACGCCGCACCCATTTTCAATTTAAAAAAAAAAAACCCGGATGTAGCTTCCTTCTGACATTTCTTCCGTAAAATTTAGTGTTTCTGACGTTTTATGTTAGTCGGTTAACGCACTTTTAGTGATTGTCAACATAACCTTTGTATGTCAGGTGGGCGTGGTTATTGTCCGACTTCTTCCATTTTTGAACTGTATATGGAAATGCCTAAAAGAAACCACTCTATACAGTTTGGTTGACATAGCTATAGTAGTTTTCGAGATATGTACAAAAAAGTTAGTAGGGGCCGGGCCACGCCCACTTTTCCAAAAAAATGACGTCCAAATATGCCCCTCCCTAGTGCGATCCTTTGTGCCACATTTCATTTTAATATCTTTATTTAGGGCTTAGTTATGACATTTTATAGGTTTTCGGTTTTCGCCATTTTGTGGGCGTGGCAGTGCGCCGATTTTGCCCATCTTCGAACTTAACCTTCTTATGGAGCCAAGAAATACGTGTACCAAGTTTCATCATGATATCTCAATTTTTACTCAAGTTACAGCTTGCACGGACGGACGGACAGACGGACAGACAGACATCCGGATTTCAACTCTACTCGTCACCCTGATCATTTTGGTATAGATAACCCTATATCTGACTCTTTTAGTTTTAGGACTTACACACAACCGTTATGTGAACAAAACTATAATACTCTCTTTAGCAACATTGTTGCGAGAGTATAAAAATGGAAAAATAATTAGAATAATTTTAAGTAATAGTAATTAACTGACAAATAAAAGATGTAAATAATCACAAAAGACAAACACAAAGACACAACAAAGACAGAGACACAAAAGACGACACAGGGGCTCCGCTGCAGCGCGCTGGCAAAATTTGACTTTGAAAAAATAAGAAGTCGTGTTAGCATATTAACGATTACAACTACATCCGCAACTTTCCGCACCTAACTTTAACGATTTTAACATCTTAAAACTTTAATTGAGATAAAAAATAATAATCCTAATAGGGAATCGTGGGGGAACACAACTAAAACTTTAGGTAAACAAATTTAAGACACACAAAAYAAGTAAAAACAAATAGGTTTCACATATCAAGTTAGTTTTTAAATATTTCATATTAAGTCAGTATAAATTAATTTCATAAAGTAAAATAAATACCTTGAGCTTCAAAATCCATTTCAAATAATATAAATCCATAAACTTGAACAGTTACCAGCCCGATTTGAAGTGCGCTTTTGCTTCGAAATATTTCACCACAGCTCCGATGCGCTGTTGAAATGAACACGTGTTCAAGCTCTTGATTCTATTTTTAGAATGTACCGTTAGGATTCCAGCGAAAACCGGTTTGCAAATTGGAAGATTGGACATTTTAGAGACAAACTGTATAAATTTAATTTAAATATTTTCTGATCGGTTTTTTTGATTTTTGCCCTCTGACGGAACCACTGTGCGTTGGTCTATTGGGTTGATTTCTAAATATGTTTTGTTGTCCTCTATTTGACGCATCATTGGTACTGTATGCTTGATTTTCCAACTTCAAATATAAATGCATTACAGCTAGTAAGGTCTCCACGTAATCCGCGAATAAAGGTATCAAGACCCTTATCCCTGTATAGCTTGGTCATTAATTGTTCTGATTCTCTGCTTAATTCCATACAGCCTATCTTATTAAGGATCAACGATAGATGTTTGTAGACGGTCTGATGGAATTCTTCAACAGACTGGTTAGCATCTTGTGCTGTGGTGGTCATTTGGTACTCTAATGTGCCCAAATCCCTTTTATCTGCATAGTGTAGCGTAAGGTATTTGGAGATGGCACTCCAATTTAAAGGTACGTTTTACGATTCTAGCGCAGTTTCTGCGTTACCAGTTATTTTGTTGCGAATGGTATGCAAAATACCAAAGTACTTTGGCGTACCAACTGTGTGTTCGTACGTTCTTAAAATTCTGTGTACACTTTTTTTCCATGGGCCAAACTCGGCTAGGTCACCGGAAAATTCTCTTTAGCTTTTTACTGTGTCTGGCACTTTGTCTAGTTCTCCTAATTACCTAGGTGCTCTTTTTCCATTCCTTGACTCTCTACATTTTTAAAAACAAATGTTTGATTTTGAGTTTGTTGTAATAAAATCGGTAATTGTTCATATAATACTTGCCGAATGGCATTTGTTAAATCGATAGGTTGGGTCATATTTCCATTGTTTTGAAACGTCGCTTGTCTTTGCAACTGTCTTTGTCGTTGGTGGGGTTTCGTCAATATCAATTACTGAAGGTCTAATTAAATTGTTTGGATTAGCCATCCGTTTATGTTTTTCAAAATTTAATTTTATATTATTAACTTAATTGGAGTATTTTTACTACCATAAGTTTATTTCTGATTCGCCTTAATCAATCAATATCATTATTTTAATTTTTTATTATTGTTTTTGAAAACCAGTAGCTGGTTCTACCCTATTATTCTGGAGGGTCTTTTGGGTAGGAATCACAGAATTGGGTTAAATTATACTACTTTTGCGTACAAAACTTCGTTAAGTTAATTGTTTGCAAAAGTAGGAGTTATTGTTTTTTTATCGCTTTACGCCCTTTTAATTATTTCTAATTTTATATACACTTAAATTTCACAATTTCAATTAGTTAATTTCACTTTTACTTAGGTTCAATATGTTTATGAAATATTTATATAAAATTTTAGTCTTCTACTTAATAATTATAATTAGAGGTTTAATATAAATTTGTTTGTATAAAATTTAAAATTCTCAAATATAATTTATATTTTTAATTTAACTTAATATCTGTATTTTTTGCCATAAATTTTCAACTTTTCAGGTATAATTTCTGGCTTACTTGATTTATTTCTTTTCTTTTCAATTTCAAATATCAAATTTTAATACTTTAATTCACTTATGGTTCAAAATTACTTAAATTCTAACTTACATTAGGGAATTTGATGTGGTCGCTCCTCCTGGTAACTCGGATTTTGTCCCGTTTGCTTCCTACTCGGGACCCTGCAGCTTACACAAATGAAGAGGGTGTCCTGCGGGCTGACCTGACAGGACTTGCAATCCACCGATTTTGTCCAACGAAGTTTAACTTTTTAGTTCTTATTCTCGTTGGTCCCTGCTCGGGCGCCAGTTAAGTTCTTCTTCATCGAGTTTTTAAAATAAACTGAAACATAGAATCTTAAAAATACCACAGCTAGGTTCAACGGCAGCGGCGTCGGCAGAGTTTAACGGATGTTGAATGGTCAGCAAAATTGAAGTTGATTATTGTTGTTGATATTATTATTTATTGATCAGCAATAATGTCGATCAGTTTTGGKAGTTGCAGCAGATGTTTATTTATGTTATTCAACTTTAACAACAACATTGTTGCAATGAATATTATTGAAATAAATATTTGTTGTATTAACTTATATGTTCCTTTAGAGTTTTTGAAAATACTATTATGTCGTCAGCATATATGTGACAAAATTTTTGATACATTCATGTAAAATATTATTCATTGCTATCTGAAATATACTTGGATAATTTTTAAGTCCAAATGGCATTCTTACAAATTAAAAAGAATCACCTCGGGATTAGGAATTGGGTACCTGTCGGTTATTGTTTTTTTCATTAATTTTTTTAAAGTCGATGACCATTCACAATTTCGGACTTATTTATTTATTTCCCAAACGGGATAATTATACGGGCTTTCACTATGTCGTATAATCCCTTTTACGAGTAAACTTTCGATTTCCTAATTAACAAAATTATTTGCAGATATTGTTTGAACCATGYCTCAGGGCTTTTTCATCCCAAGGGGTTTAGTATAAATAAATCATGGAGAAAATTTATTATATCTATTTTATTATCCCCATAAATCAATTTTATATTTGGAATATCAATTATCGCTCCCATTTTATTTAGGAAATTAATTGCAATCAAAAGATCGCTCTCTAAATTGTTAATTTCATAACAATGTTCCTGTACACCAAACAGATTGATATGTATTATGAAAATGTTTTATTATGGTCGAGCCGTGAATTGTTGTAACCCTCTTCTAGGGGTGGCATATCTAGCTATGCGCTGTTTCTGTTAAGTAAAAAGTAAAATTTCATGTCGTTTTTTGTTTTTATAAACTCATTTATTTATATATTAGTAATATATATTAAAACAATGTGTTATTTTTGTCTTAAGTTGATGTTCTTCCATTATAGTCGAAATGATTATGTGTTTTGTTTTGTCGTTTATTTAGTTTAGGATCGGTTTCTCTTATGAGAAACCAACAGTAGTCACCCATCATACCGACGTCCCAGAAACCCTGGCATCGATTCTCAATTAATTTCATTTGCTGGTGAAAYCTTTCGCCATGCTCGTCACTTTCGTCTCCGAGATTTGCCGGAAAAAAAYTTAAATGGGAATGCAGAAAATGTGTTTTTAAAGACATATTTACGCCTAGAGAAAAAAGAAAATGTAAATAAGTAAATTATAAAATTTTATATAATTCAATTAAATAAGTTTTGAATAATCACCCATTTCTGCATAATTTTTGGATTAAGTCACTCACTATCTTCTCGTAGTTTGGACTTTTGTGTTTACCGAGAAAAGAAGAACCATTTCGAAGGAATCCCACGCTGCTGCCCCAACTGGTGACAATAGTCCTTTGAATTGGTCATTATTTATCAACTTTTTTATTTGGGGTCAAACAAATATACCTTCTTTTATCTTTGCCTGGGAAATATTTGAGAAAAAATTTGCAAATAATTGAATGCTTTGCSTTCYTTGTCCAACGCCTTAACAAAATTTTTAATGAGCGGAAGAATGATTTTTTCCTTCTTTACAAGTGGGACGTATTTGATATTATCCACACCAATTGTAAATTCAACTCTTTCCGGCCAATCCATAATGCAAAAGTGGTATTTACGAGCTCGGCTATCCCATTTGCAGAGAAAGCAACAGTGTTTTGCGTAGCCACTTTGTAGACCGCAGAACATTCCAACGACTTTAAGATCGGCACATCATAATCTTCATATTTGAAAAATTTTAACAATTTTTCCATTACCTTGTATGTTTCCATCGTGTTTACTGCATGCGCGATTGGGATCGAGGGCTTTTTGTTGCCATTATGCAGTAATACAGCCTTCAAGCTCAGTTTATTGCTGTCTATGAACAATCGCCACTCCTCGGAATCATATGGTTGCCCAAACTCTTTGAATAATCCTGGAATGTCTTTGCAATAGCATACACTGTCTTCCTTCGTATTGTGTTTGGCAAATGGTTCGTGACGATTTCTATAATATGTCACCTTAACATAGGGTGACACGAATTGAAATTGTTGCATACGAAAGGCATGTAGCTCAGCTTTTTCCTTGGATAATTGCAAATCTCTAAACCAATCGTTTAGTTGCGCTTGYGATATATATTATTCGACACAAGGAACACAAAATATTCGGAGTCCATTTTTAGGCTCAATACCAAAATATTTTGAATGTATAGATTGGATCGAATCTCTAAACTGCCTCCGATACCGTACAAGAGTATATTTACCGCATATGTAAAATATTATATCCGGATCGTTGGTACAATCAAATTCTCGCGTACGTTTACTCATTTTATTTTTAAAAACAGCTCACGGTATCTTATATTTTAATTATAAACTGGAAACGGCCATAAACTCTGAAAASTCGCAATGTCGACTCATCAGTTGTTGTCATCGTCCAAGCCTCTGCACCATATAGCAGGACGGGTATTATGAGTGACTTATAGAGTTTGGTTTTTGTTTGTCNGTCATCGTCCAAGCCTCTGCACCATATAGCAGGACGGGTATTATGAGTGACTTATAGAGTTTGGTTTTTGTTTGTCGGGAGAGGACTTTGCTTCTCAATTGCCTACTCAGTCCCAAGTAGTACCTGTTGGCAAGAGTTATCCTGCGTTGGATTTCTAGGCTGACGTTCATCAAAAGTGGGGTCTCTCATCCGAGGTTGTTGTTGCGTTGTCGTTGGGGTGGTTTTTTTACGTGGCGGGTCCCAAACCCAGCGCACAACCCTATGCAGGGAATGTTTCGCCTTCTAACTTTAGCTCACCTTCAAACGGGTGTTCTTAGGTTACCCAGAGGATACTTGGTCAAGGACCGGAAGTCGTGAGCTGCTTGAGTCATATGTAAAAGAATCGTTTCTGGCCACTCCCAAGTGAATGGCGATCAGAAAACTTTCCTCACTTGCGTGAACTTCTACACATGACTCCATCCTCCAAAGGCAAAACCTACCTAAACAAAAAAGGTCCTTCATATTAACGAGCGGGGAAAAGAAAATACTACCTGCTGTTGATGTTGGCCTTAAAAAAATTAATGAATTTACCAAGATATGTGTGTGTGCATGTAGGTATGCATATTTGAATTAAATTTATTTGCATTAGGAATTTTCCGCAACTAATTACCCTTCGAAAATCTGCCTGTATACCTACACACATGTTAAGCAAATTAACATGACTACAGGGGTTTCGAAGCTGACACCGCTTGCATTCGATGGAAACTACCTACTACAACAGTATTTGAGTATTACTGTTCTAAAAGTATTATTTGGTATTTTTTAAACGAATAGCGTTATTAGTTTATTCTAATGATATTCGAAAACAATCCCACCCCTACTTTACACACTACATACGCATATATTTGATCATGTACAACTTTCCTATTTATCCATGGATTTTGTTCGTTGGTAGCTTAGTTTTTTATAAAGAAATAGGACTTCATATAAAATAAAAAAAATTTTAAAAATATCTTTTGTTTTAAAATGTTTTCCTTTCCTTTCATAAAAAAATTTAAAAACACGAAGTGATTAATCAATTTCTCAGAAATTATGAGGCCTATGGAAAAATGGAGTAGACAATATTTTTAGGAAATTTCATTCACTTTTATTTTCTATAATTTGCAGTAAGATTGCTGAACTGGTCAGTGAGATATACATGATTAAATGAAAATACCTTTTTTTTTTGGTCGAATAACGGTAAATTGCAAACATCTCAAAAACGTATCCATAAAAAAAAAATTTACTCAATTTTCGAAGTCAGCGAGCCATTTCACATACAAATTGGATAGTGGTATCCGTAGAACAAAAAACAAATTCAAATTTGTGATCCAGTGTAATTGGTCTGCCAATTATACCTGTTACTCCTAATAGCAGAAACAGTCAAAACGCTACTCCCTTCCTTCCTTTTCCTTCATGTGCCAAAAATTGAGCCCGTGGTAAAAACGCAGAAATCAGCCATCTTTGTTTGTTTCCATTTGAACAATGTTGCCATTGCTCCATACATATGTATACTATATATAGTTTTTTACACATTTTAAATTTAATGCGATTAAATTTTCAATTACGATTTTTCATAATATAAAATATCAAAACTGACAACAAAGTATTAAAAATAGCTTATATATTTATAAACAATAGCATTCGGCTCTGATTTTGAGTTATTTTAAGAAAATTTCAAACATATATTCTACACGAATCTACGTTTTCGACTGTTTCTGCTATAACATGTGTTTGGTATCTTTGCTCATGGCTGGGTCTATTTATTAATTGGATTGATTGATATACTTCCATGGGTTCTGGGTGATTGGAATGCATTTGGTATGAATTATTCATTTGGGGGTATTCAGATATCTTCGGTTAGCTTGAGCTTGGTTTCGTGAACCAATTTAATAACTGTTTTTAGTAAATTACAAAGCAAATTGTGATCGTATATGCTTTGAATGAAGTTCTTGTGTTTTAGCAAGATCATTTGACGAATCGGTAGGTGTTAATTTAAATAGTGTTTGGTTTAGGGGGTAATTTAAACCAGTTATAAAAGTTCTTAACGCCGTTTCTCGATTCTTAATATTTAGTTGTTTTGTTATATCTGAACTGGTGTCGTTCGTCATTATAGTTTTATTTATTAATAATGTCAATTGCTGATTGACTTCATTATAATAATCAATTAAGGATGTCGACCCTTGTCTCACAACACTCATCTCTTGATCAATTACGTTAATTGGTCGTCTGTCGGCGTATGCAAAATCTAACCCTCCAAATATTGCTTATAAATTCAAAACTGCGCTATGATTAGTTAACATATCATTGGCATTACCTAAAATTTTTTTCGGAGGGTAGTTAATGCTCAAAGCTTCATCGAATTTTTTGCAGCTTCTTTCCAGCTGACATAAGATTTACCGGAGAATTCTGGCTATTAATCTAACTATATCGTCTACAGTAAAATTATTGACTGCCATTTTGAAAATTGTAAAATTATTTTGTTCGCTTTAAAAATTCTTTATTCCTTGATATTGAACTATCGCCTTTTTCCTTATTTTTCGGTTTTCTTTATATACATTTTTATATATTTTTGTGAGTTCATTAAATTTTTATAGCAATTTTTACACCAAAATATGGTTAAATTTGTTTTTGCATAAATCTGTTGTAATAATTTCTTATTAATTTGAATTAAAAATATGTAAATGGCATATATTTTGTTGCCTGTCTTTATTTAAAAATTTGTTTTGATTCTTTCTAGGAAAATATACTCTTTTACCCTAGAGGATTTGGAATTCAGAATCGACGAATTGAGTTTATATTATAAACCGGATTGTCCCCTTGCGGTTGTGAATCGCGGTTTTATACGAGCTACTTACAAATATTTTGTGGTTGTTGCATTTGTTGGTGCTGTCGAAGATGTTGTTGTTGTTAATGAAGTTGCCGCCTTTGAAATTTGTTACTGCTATTTCTGTTGTTGCTTATATTACTACTGCTGTTGTTGTTGTTGGCTGCTATGTTTCACTAGCTATTTGCTGTTGCTGCTTTTGTAGTTTTATCATACAGTTTTTACACTAAACTTAGCGATGTAAACTGAAATACAAATGTTTCTTTGCCTTAGGGTTTGATTACAAAATTCTTGCAGGAATCGTTCCCCCTGTTCATCACTAACGGCACCCAAGTTTTTCGGAAAAAAGTCTAAATATGAATATAAAATATGTATTTTTAAGGACGTATTGCAGCCTAATGCTTCATAATTCTCCAGAAGTTCCTCAACAATAGTTTTATAGTCATTTGATTAGTGATTTCCAATAAAATTTTCAGTGATTTTTATAAACGATTCCAAAGTGTTTTTTTCCTAATTATTCAGGTGGTTTTTAAATATATCATCTTTTATCACTTGCCTGATTTGAGGACCTACAAACACACCCTCCTTAATATTATTAGATATTGAAATCTAGCGCCATTTTTATCCACAAAGTTTGTATCAGAGTTATATATGGAGAGGTGGTAAAAATATATCTTCAGGTTGTACTAATGCAGAATGTTTCACATTTTTTATTCCTGGAGTAAGACATCGTCTTTTGCACCAATTTTCTTCACGTGTCCCTACTGTCCCATTCACAAAAAAAAAAATAAAAAATTTTTATACCCAAATTGCAGCCCTAGTGAAAGCGCAACAACTTTTAAATCTCTCAACATTTTCCATTTATGTTCGTCATACTGAATCTTTTCTAAAACAAATTTCATTGTTTCATAGGATTCTTTCATGTTATCAAAACTGCCTTTAAGCTTCTCTCTGAAGAATTAATAAATAAACGACACTCTTCAATTTTGTGTTGTGTTCCCAAAATATTCATAATATCACAGACACTGTTACAAAATATCAAATCATTATCTTGTGGAAAAAAGCTTTTTAACTCGATGCCCAAAAAAATTATTTTTGCAATAAATTTCATCCTTTTAATCGATATTACCAAAGTTCTCCTTGTTGTTTAGACAAGTGTAAATCACGAACTAAATCATTAATATCTTATTGGGTCAGTATTTATATTATCTGTTTCCTCTGATTCAGTTGAAAGATCAGAGCGCTGAGGTGGTGAGGTGGTTTTGGTGTAGGTATTTCTTCACTGTGATTGGTTTTTTAGCAGATGGCACATCAGTGTACTTTGTTTTTAAGTTTTAATTGTAATGCCTTTGGTATTAGTCAGACAAAAATAACAATTAGTTGAATGGTCTGTYGGCTCCMTCCAAATCGAGATCTTTTATCCCAACAAGTAATAAGTCCTACACACGTAACACAACAGGTTGTGAAACCCACACTTTATCTTGCTATCCAACATAAAAACCGAAATAACTTTCTTACAATTTTTTTATTAAAGGTGTTAAATTTCTTCGTTGAGATACAAAAGTTATTTCACCACAAATGTAACAGAACTGGTGAGGATCATTTTTACAGTTTCTTAACATTCTTTAAGAATCACTCCACTCAGAAAACACAAAATACAGCCACTTTTCTGAAAAATAAAGCACTAAATTAGAAATAAGGACAAGACGATTAATATTAAACTTTACTGATAAGTATGGGAACACGGAAACTAGTCCTAATCAAATGAATATACGTATGATTTTGTAAAGAGGTTAGGTATATTTTTCGAAACTACTGCTTACTTTTTTTGTTACAAAATTTTGTTGATCAGTGATGCTTATTGCAAATATACAAATCTGTAAGCTTACATTTTAAACATTGAAATTAGCATAATTTTTCTCATTTAACACTAAAAATGCTCAATTCTGTTTATATCATKTAACTCTTACTTGTTTCCTTATTTGTCACACCCATCTGGAAAGAATAGTTTTAGAGCGCTATGTGTTATTTTACGTAAAAAAAGGTATCACAATATTATTTTAAGCTAATAAAACGGTGTAGTAAAAATCTCCCTGGTCGGATACCAGTGGAGGTTGTATGAATAAGTTTATAAAATTACCGAAAATGACATAACCAATTGGTTGAACTGCTGCGTGCCGAAGATCGCCTGGTGCAGAAAAATGGTGGAGGTGCGTGTCGAAAATACGAAAAATATGTAGAATGTAAAAACTTCATAAAAAAACTCTTCAGAAATGGTTAAGAAAATTTTATTTTGCTAGTATGCACCTCTWAAGAAATCCCGTACTAATTTTTAATAAATTTTTTCAATAAATGGCATCGCTGGATTGCGAAGAAATATGAAATCAACAATTGTTTCTTGAATAAAATTCAAAGTAATCGTTAAATTTATCCTAAATTAGTTAATCATTAATATGAAGTATCAGTTCATATTGAAATTTTGTATAAAATTTATCAATCTACATTCACATTCCTTAAATCGCAATGAAAATATTTATATACTTACACACATAAGTATATTATCTTTAAGGGTAATCAGAATCCGATGCAAATGGTCTTGCAAATGCAAATTTCGGTGCAAGTGCCAAATATTTTTGCACCATGTTCCTAAACAAAAACATATCGCATGTGTTTTGCAAATGCAACACTGTTATGCAAATGCTACACTCAACCTCTATTGTTTATGTGCAAATTAGTATTGTATTTCAAAAAGCTGATTTCTTTTGCATACATATTTGTTTCGATTTTTGGCGCGTCAGGTAAAATTTTGGGTAAGAAAGGAAATTTGAAATAATTAACAATTTAAAACTTAATAAAAAGTGAAAAGGAAGTGACCGAACAAAAAATGGACAAAGGAAGAAATCAACAAGCTTCTGGATTTTTTGGAGAAAGCAGATGAAATTGAGGTAAACATTTTAAGAAGTTTGAAATGTATAAATGCTTATTTATTTACTTTTACTAGGCTCCAACAGCACAATTTTTTTTCAGAAATGCATTGTGGTTAAGGGAATCGAAGCCACGTGTTACTTGCTGCGGTGGAAGGCACGCAACCTAAAAAGTACATTTAAAAAAGCGAATGATTATCGCACCTCAACTGGCGCTAGAATTGATGAAATGGATGTGGGCGTTGGCAGTTTTAAAGGTAAATAATACGAATTGAAAGTGCTTTGGGAACTTAAGTGATTAAATCTTAACAGAAAAAATTGAGAAAATGTGTCTCCATTACAATCGCCTAAACAAAATTTTCAGAGCTAAATCGCATGCGCAAAATAATTTTTGCACTGTCGACACGGGCAATGACTTGTTGGTTATCGCGCCATAGCAGTCAACAATTCACCGTCAACAATTTYCCCAACAGTACATTTACCGCCAATAGTCTTTTCACTAGCAATGTCACCGCCAATAGCCTCGTCGCCGACAGTTTCGCAGCAACCACTCCCACTTGGGACTGATTTTCCACCATCAGTTAGAACCATGGCTAAACAAATTAAAACGCAGGCTCCCAAAACATCAGCGGCTGGTTTGATGATTTACCAGCAAAACAGAGTGGAGTTTGAAAAAGAAAAGCTTCAAATTGAAAAAGAAAAGTTGGAGAAGCAGCTAGAACTGTCAAAAGCTGAAATTTAATTGAAAAAAGAAGAATTAAAACTTAGGAAAATTAAATTGGAGAAATATGAAAAAATTGAAAAGGCTGGAAATGGAAAAAGATGAACGAATAGCTATATATGAAATAAAAATTAAATACATGAAGCAATCCAAAATTTAACTTTTTTATGGTTTATTCGAACATTAATTAATGTATTCCTAGCCTTTTAGTTTCCCCTCTTCTGTTTGGTTGTACATCTTCGCTTCCCTCACCGTTGTCATCAGTGTACGTGGTGTCCTCATCGAGATTTGTATATTCGTAGCTTGTGCTGTCATCTTCCGTAGTACTCGTATTTTGTGCAATATACAACACACAACAAACCAATAACAACATAAATTGTGTCTTTCTTTATTTATAAGGCATGCTATGTACTCCTTAAGACTGCAAAACCGCTCCTTCAATAGGCCGAAGCAATGCTCGACTCGAACTCGAAATTTACTGTGACGCAAATTGAAATTAATTCGAGAATTTATGTCTAGCACTCGAGCATTACTTCGGAATGGAGTTATCACAGTTTCGGACAAAGGATAGGCTGAGTCACCAGCTAACCACTGCTGTGACGAAAAAAAATTGTCTTTTTGCAAGAAAAGTGAGCTGTTGCGGTATATTTTCGCATCATGCCAACTGCCAACATGTTCCATCATTACGTGTCGTATTTTGAGTTTATAATCGCAAGCTATTTTTGCTCTGATAGAGTATATGTGGTTACGAGAAAAGAATGGTATAGGATCATTAACTGGCGATTCTGCTAGCTTTATCTCCGTACCATCAATATAGCCAATGCAAAATGGTATTTCGGAATACGTAGCATGTACAATTTCTGATCGCTCTGTTTCATTTGGCCAAAAAAGGAAGCAATCTCTTAACCTAGGTATAGCACTGAAAACTCTTTTCGTAATTACGAATAGAGTTCCATCATCTCCTACACCAAGTAATGTTGAAAATTTTATCAATGCAGCACCCTCTCCGCATGAGCCCAGACGATAAAGTACAATTGCTAACTGCAAATCCACAGGAATCTGTTTCGAGGTTTTCGAGGAATTCCGGTTCGTTCTTAATTATGTGAAATATATTGGCGGAACCGGTTTTCGTCGAACTTATTCAAGATTTCATTTCGCCATATTGGTGACTTTGGGCCTTCATGCTCAACTCCACGCCGGCATGAAAGCACTTCTTCAACATTCATATCCAATTCATCTAAAATTTCATCGACCGCTTCACCATCTTCGTCCACTTCTAAAAAAAAAGATATTTAGTCACCACGGTACTCGTTCGTTCCGTAGATGTGGTTGGCCGTGGGGAAACGGTCGGCGCAATGTTATTCCACAAATGTTAAATAAAAAACAAAAGGTTTCTTATAATAAATATATTTTACAAACAATAAATTGCACAAACACTTACCACGTCTGGATCGGTGAGCGGTCGCAAAAGAAGAGAGCGCGCAACTTTTAGTTATGGTTTCGTTGCGCGCGAATTAAAACTTCGAAAAAAGTTCGAATAAGAGGAAAAGGAAAGATTGCTCTGCCGATACAGACGTGGCAAAAGAAATTGGGCRGGCGGCGGCGTCAACATTCTCCCCGCCTTGCAGTGTTACTGCAAATGCAGTTTACAATAGGTTTCTTAAAACTAATGGAAAACCCGGAAATGCCGCTGAGATGAATCGAATATCAGTCGGTCATTGCCATTCCGCCAATTTGCATAGAAGTCACCACCTTCCGAGGTCGGCGAGACGACTCGAGTCTAACTCGATCCTGGGTAGGTGGTGAATATGAGATGCGTTTGCAGCCAGTGCACTTTATTGTCCCGATGTTATACGACGCCGGATATGATATATCGACGTATTTTGGGCGATGAGTTGACCCCCTCTCCTTGATAATATGGCGCGCACCTGCTTGACGACGAACGTCTCGTCCACGCCTTCGCTTCGGATGGGGTGGCCGATGAGACGAATCGAGTCTCGTTCGGTCCGGACAATGTCTCTGAGACAAATCGAGTCTCAGTCGATCGTTGCCATGCCGCCAATCCGAAAGGAAGCTACCAGTACCCCGAAGTCGGCGAGACGACTCGAGTCTGGCTCGATCTTGGGCGTGTGATATGCGAAAGAGGCATAGTTGGTCAGAGCTTTGCGTGTTACCGTCATGAATTGAGGTGGGCTGATTGTATACAATTCTGATGGTCGAACTGTTCCTGCTGCTGTTGTTGCTGTCGTTAGCCACCACGGCCAATGTGGAAGAGCCGTTCGTGGTGGCTGTTTCGTTCAGAAAGCTAGCCAAATGATGTGATGGTGTTGATGTCGGTGTTGGGGGCTGTTGCGGTGGCTGATAATTGTGGGTGATGTCTTTTCGACTGCTGTTGCCGCATAGTCTGTTGGTGGAGCGATTGTTGTGCCTGTTGTGTAAATATGAAATTATTATAATTTTGACTACAAAAATGGTTTTGTGTTTGTTGTTGCGTTATTGTTGAATATTGTGCCTCGCCTTTGCCGTTTATTTTCGTATCTTCGGAGGGAACGGAACCTGTTAAGATCCAACCGAACACTGTACGTTGTGCARCAAGTGATCCGAAGATTTTATATTTTACCCCACTTAGAATGATGTTCGGGTATAGATCCGCTCCAATCAACAAATCGACCTTTTGACTAGTGTAGAAATTATTGTCCGCTAAGGGGATATTAGGTAAGCTTTTTAAAATTGAAGGGTTAATTGACCTGGATGGAAGCAGTCCAGTMAATTTTGGCAGTACCAACGCTTCCGCTTCTAGTCTAGTCTAGACTATTGCTTAAGAAGGTGGCTTCAGATCCCGAATCTATCAGGGCTCTGACAGTGAAGGCGCTCTTGTTGTGACATATGGTCACCATGGCTCTACCTGAGAGCATGCTTCGACTGGTGGGCACATTTGAAATATTGGCCTTATTGGAGGCCACATGAGATTTAATAGAAACCTCAGTAGTGTCTGTGCTGTCAGATATCGGAGCTATTCCCTCATTCTGATCCCGATGAATCATAGAGTGATGCCTCTGTTTGCATTTATTACAATTAAACATACCTTTACAATTTTTGACTTCATGTGAGTCCGATAAACAGTTTAGGCAGACGTGGAGTTTTCTGACAGCATTTAACCGTGCGTTAGGCTGCATCTCAATAAATCTTTGACAAGTTTTCAAAATGTGAGATTGAGATGAGCACAGTTGACATTTAATATTGTTTGTCTTGGCGTGATGGGAATTGATGGGTTTGGATCCAATCCTTGACTGCAAGGTTGTTATCCGACCTTCACCATCAGCCGACTCAATATTATGTTGAGTACTCAACTTGCCTTTGAGATTTGATACTCTCTCAAGCGTTTTAACCCGTTTGGTTAGAAACTTGTCTAACTCAATCCATTTTAGCATCTCTGAATCCGAATCCACATGAATATGGCATCACAGCTATCTACATTGATGCCATGTATTTGTAAARCTGATATGCAGCTATTTATCTCCCGCTGTAAATTTCTGAGTTCGGTCTCAGATTCTGTAGAAATRTGCGGAAGCTTGAACAATAAATTTAGTTGTGTGTTGACAAGCACACGCTTGTTTTCATACCTACACAWCAAATTATTCCAAGCCAATGCGAATCCGTCATTTGTCAGTGGCGCTTTCGAAACAATAGCTTTTGCTTCACCTTGCCTTTTTTGATTCAAATGGAATAGCTTTTCTAGCGGAGATAGCCTTGGGTTATTCCTATATATAGCGGCAAATAAAGCCCTAAATGAGGGCCATTGTAAAACATCGCCATGAAATATCTCAGTATCACATGGCGGTAAATAGATAGAATACCTCACGGGTTCGACAGTTAGTTGTAACCGTTCAGGTTGAATCACTGTAGAATTTGAAGTTGGGCTTTGGTTGAACGCCGTGAGGTTGTGCATATGTTCGCCCATCAAGGCCGCGCAATACACATAAGCATGGTAACAGCTTGAATATTTTAGCTTAATGTCGTCTATTGAGCTTGTGTCACAAGGATCCACTTTTGGCAAACACAACTTGTATTCTGGCTTTACCTCTGCCCACAGAGATCTCAGTTCAACTCCGTTCCCACGACAGTCGGGTCTACGAAAACCGGAACGGACCCGGATTTTTATCCGGTCAAGGACTGTCAACTCGGCAGAATTTCTGCCGTTACAACAACAACAACATCTCAGTTCAACTTGTTGTACTTCGAGAGAGTAGGCATTTTGGTTGTATGCGGTTGGAGTAAAAGACTCCTCAAACTCCAGTAGAGCGTCTGCAACTATGATAAATACTCTGAGAGATTCCATTGTTTTGGAAATTGAACCGGAACTGCAAAAATGTTGCACAAAATCGGATCTAAAACTCTGAAATTAAAATTTAAAATATTTGCAAATATGTTGCAAAAAAGTTCAAAAGTTACAGAAGCACTCACGGAGAAACTAAAAATTAGTAGTGCGTTGTTGCTTAGTGA
>NW_017537032.1:188154-189245 GCF_001853355.1 Bactrocera latifrons | reverse complement strand
CGCGCCCATAAGATAGGTCGAATCAGCTGACACGACCCACGATTCTGCGTTTTTGACTGTTTCTGCTATGAGTTATAACCAAGTCGTCAACATTGTGGCCAAGAGCTTCTGCAGCCGCTTGTAATATATAAACTGCGTTCCGCACACTTACTTGGCATCGATCTAGGACAGAAACTAATTTTTGCCGTTATAAAATGTTTTTGGCCTCTCTTGACTASTTTCGATTTCTTCAGTGACGGTATAGCTTCGGCTTGATCACTATCCACTTCGTTTGAATCATCAGAAATACTGCTAAATGATACCTATTTTTCTCGGTTGAATTTTTTGTTCAGCAATATTTCGCTCTCGATGTTCTTCTTCATCATGCCTTCTTTTTTGCCTTTTTTCCTCTGCTTGGCATAAATTAAAATCGATTGATCCAAGGTAACCAACACGACCCTGCTGTCTTTGTCCGAGAAGAAAAAGCCTATCTTCTTCAACCTTTACGAGTTTCATAACATCTGCATGCGCAACATCAAATATACTGTCCAAATTTTTAACAAAAGCTTTTTCTTTTTCACGGTAAGAATCACCGGACTTTTTTATTATTTTTCTGCAGAAAACGCCACTCGTCATACAATTTTTGCAATATTTTAGTGCAATGGTGCTTTTCTTTAGTGGTCAAACGAGCTTTTCCCAAAATATTAGTACTTCTCGAATTACAAGATTTGCACTTTCATACACAGATAACTTTACTACACGAATATTAAAAAAAAGTACCTGTAGCACTTGCTGATTTGATGGTAGTTTCGAGCCCAGAATACTCCAGTTGATCGAACCAACCAAAATATTTTATTTTTATTTCTTAAATCCATTTCACTTCAAATCACTCTTTCTTGCTTGTAAATATAAACAGAATGAGCTCACCGTAAAATGAGAAACGCCAAAAAACATTGACGCCGAGACGGTGGAACGGTACTATCTTGCTCATCAAAGAATCATAGCTCAAACAATAACGTAAGTGTTAGCAAAAGGCGTCTAGACGAAACGGTAAGTTGTCATCAATTGAGAAATATAGTTTTTGGAAATTGATTTTAACAAAAAAAAAAAAA
>NW_017537032.1:179486-188064 GCF_001853355.1 Bactrocera latifrons | reverse complement strand
TATGACTGACGTGCAATTAATAATACAATTTTCTATCGGCACTATAAGGCGTGGTCCGAGAAGCGTGAAATTTTCGTAGATTCATTTTCTTATCAAGTCTCAACTATTTTCAGCTTTCGTGACAAAAATTTCGAATAAAATAATTTTCCCATACAAAGTAAGAACAGCCTACTGTATATCTAGGTTTGTGTATGTATTATTTGTCATTTTTATTATTTGTCATCAATGTCATACGCACATATTTATGTGTGTACATATGAGCAGCGCGCAAGTTTTGCTCTTCGAGCGGAGGAGAAAATAAAAATGCCGACGATGTTATTTCTGTGACATTATATAACTACTGAAGTGATTACAATTTTCTYAATCTATTTCTTTGTTTTTCTATTTCCTTATTATTGGAGGAAATACAATATTTGTTAAATTTATTTTTTATTTTTATTTTATAAAAGCTTACATAATAATACAATTATTATACAAACTTAAGAAAATACGCAGCACTAGCATCATGGGCTATCGGCCGATATTTGTTAAATATAATCTTGTTTTCTATTGAATGCAAACAAACATGATTGTGTGGTTTACCTGATAATGTGATGGTTTTCCTCACAGTTAAACATAAGGACCAAAACATGTTTGTATGCATTTGCATAATTTTATTTTGTTCTTTATCTTTACTTGTTTCTTTTGTTCTAGTAATGTTTACTTGTTTTTCTTTAATACTTTATTTTGATCAATTTACAATATTTTGTTGTGTGGTGTCTGGTCCTCACCCCCTTATCCGAAAGCTCTTCTGAGTTTGAATAGTATTGTTTTTCTTCTTTTTTTCAATTTTATAAGATATTAAAATTGTTATTATAATCACAATAAAACTTAAAATTGATATCCCAATATGAGAGATATTTTTGTGATATTTCAATTCATTAATTTATTTTAAATATTCTTCGTTTTTAAATACAAGGTCGTTAATTGTATTTTATTAGTAAAATTGTGAGTATCATAGTTTGGGTAATAAAGTCTTTGATTATATGATATTTTAGTATTTGAGAATGTTATTTATTTATTTATAAATGTGAAAAAAAATAATACAATTATTTACAATTATTTTTTACACGAAAAAGGGAGCACTGGCTGCCAGGACCTTCGGCTCGCTGGTGGATCTAAGGCTAGGTGACTAAAATTAAGTTCTATTGTCCACGCTTTATATATTTAAAATCTTCATAAAATCTATATATGTACATGCTTAAGTAAAACAAAAACAAAGTTCYTATCTAAGCTAGGTAGGATGTCATATTAAATGTTTTAGACCGCATTTATCCAGAAATGTTGATATTTTTGTAACGTTCTCGAGAGACGTAGTTTTCAAAAGTGTTGTAGGTGTTTGGTTATCAAAGGTAGTCCTCCTGATTACTGTAAAATGGGGGCATTCGTCGAGCAGGTGATGGACTGCTAGTGAAGCCCCCCCGCAATGTTGGCAGTAAGGCGGACTGGACCGATTGAAGAAGTACGAATATGTGGCTATTGTGTGCCCTAAACGTAGGCGGACAAATGATTTAACATCGTTACATCGACAGTTTGGTGGATAGGTTGGTTTGCACCTATCTAGGTTATTTAAAGTGTATTGGTGCTGGATGTGTCTCCAACTCTTCATTAGCGATTATTCTCAAGAAAGTCAAACGTAACTAGCGGTTCACTCGCCGCTAGTTTTGCGCGTTTATCTGCCAGTTCATTCCCGCGTATGCCGGCATTGCCTGGAATCCACATTAGTTTTATGTTGGCACTGTTTTCAGCTAATTTGCTCCGGATGCAAGAAATGATGTTACATTTATTCATAACATTTAATACCGCTGATACAGTTGATTTGCTATCTGTGCAAACAATTGCTTTCAATTTGGAATTTGAAGCAAAAATCATAGCGTTAAGGATCGCTGCGGCTTCTGCTGTGTAAACGGATTTGAGAATGTTTAGTATAAGATCTTAATTGTGCWGTCATTATAATGAATCAACGTAGTGTTTTTCAACTTAATATTTCTGTTGTTGCAATGCTATGTTCTATGCCATTTGCATTTTTTATGAAAATAGTTTCTCCATCAATTTAAAAAATTTCTGTAATGCTATTTTTGATAAGTTCACAATTTAATAAGTAGATGCAATGCTTAGAAATGTGTAGTTCATTGAGGGTTTCAGCTTTTTCGAATTTATAAAGGACATTTATATATTCAAAGCCATTTTAAATTTATGCAGTTATTTCTCTACCTCCAGTATTTGGTATAGGAGTAACAGTTTTTAGTTGTACCGATTGGAATTCTTTTGGGATTTTGGACAACGAACATTAACACATTTTCTTAATATTCCAAGGCTCATAATTTTATATATTGAAGTTTGTTGAGGTCTATGTTGTAATTATAAATTTCTTCATTTGTTAAAATACTTGAGTGAAAAATACCACTTTTTGCTGAAATAATGTTTTCCTTAATCTGATTTACTGCATCTTTGAGAATGTTTATCTTTATTGTTTGTTCATGAAGAATCAATATTTTGTCTGTTCTCTCTCGATACATTAAAGAATTCTTTCTTTCGTCTTCAATAATTTGTTTTAATTTTGTGAACGTGTTCGAAGAGAAATTACTAATTTTTATTTATTCTTTGAGAGCTGTAATTGAATTATGTAAATTTTCATCTACTTTCTTAAGGTGATCTCCACTGTCTATCCTATCTCCATCATCCATCGTTCCAAATAGAAATTTATGTACAGAACCTATAGCGTTAATTATACCTCTCTTTTTTCTATTTGTCTTGCGATTAATGTATTGATTTTACTTCTCAAGATTTCAATTTCATTAAATAGGATGTAGTAATGTAGACGTGAATATGTTTGCGAGATTTTTGTTATATTATATTATTTAGTATGTAAAGAATTTCAAGAGGGTCGATTATATGAATTACGAGGTC
This sequence comes from Bactrocera latifrons, assembly GCF_001853355.1. NCBI lineage: Eukaryota > Metazoa > Arthropoda > Insecta > Diptera > Tephritidae > Bactrocera > Bactrocera latifrons. Next base: position 185,115 of record NW_017537032.1, on the reverse strand, counting down.
AGATGACATAATAATCATTTTAGTGTTGGTGATAATTTCTGCGTATCCATTCTCGGTATGTATTTGATATTTAGTACTTCCAGTGTGGCTGCATTACTAACTATTACGATTGCTATCATCAATGTTATTTTGAATATGTATTTGACCTAAAAAAAACTATTTGGACGTTTAATATTTGTCGCGTAAATATTGTCTAATGGAAATTTTCTATATCTTGGTTCGTATTTTTGCCGAACCGTTTTATAATTTTTTACGTAACCTTCCTTTTGAGTATAGTGTCTTTAATAAAATTTGTATCAGTTTTTCCTTTTAGAACCTCAAGAGGTGTGGTTTTGTTGTTGAATGATATCATTCTATGCTTTGAAATACTCGAAAGGCTTGCTTTTTCAATTTCTAGATCTCTAATTTTTTCGGAGAGAGTATTATGAAATCTTTCGATATCTGAATTCCCAGTATGACTGCTTGGTTTTGTAAAATGAACTTCTATTTCTTCTTTCCTAAAAAATCTTTTATGTTAATTGAGTTSAATTCATTATCTAATATTAACTTTCTGAACCTTCCTCTGATAGAAAAGAATAGTCTAAGTTTTTCTATAATAGTTATACTGTTACTATCTTCTAGCTGAAATGCCATAGCAAATTTATCTATAAAAGTCTGCGTGAACTGTTACATTTATATCTGATGGTGTTTCCGTTAATTGAATTTTTGTTTTAAAGGTTTTCTATCAGATTTTCCTCTATTGCAAATATCGCAATTATTTATATATTTTTGAATTAAAACTTTAAAATTTTTCCAGTATATTAATTTTTTCCATTTTTCACAATTTTCATTAATACCGGCGTGACCTGTTTAATTTTTATGATATTGAGCAATTTGTTTATAAACTTGTTCTTCATTTTTCATATCTTTAGCATTAGCAATTCACATCTAAAAAACGTTACCTCTCTATTAAATATTTGAATGAGCTTTTGCTGAACTGTATTGTACTGATTATTGGTTCAGTAAGAAAAAATACCTACTTTTCCACTATTTATGTGCCTACGACAAAGATCTATGAAATTACTATTTTTTATATCTTCTGCGATAATAAAAATTTTTTTCGTGTTGCCTAGTTCTTCAGATTCCATAATTTTTATACTCTCGCAACAATGTTGGTAAAGAGAGTATTATAGTTTTTTTCACATAACGGTTGTTTATAAGTCCTAAAACTAAAAGAGTCAGATATAGGGTTATATATACCAAAGTGATCAGGGTGACAAGTAGAGCTGAAATCCGGATGTCTGTCTGTCCGTCCATTCGTCCGTGCAAGCTATAACTTGAGTAAAAATTAAGATATCATGATGAAACGTGGTATACGTATTTCCTGGCTCTATATGAAGGTTAAGTTCGAAGATGGGCAAAATCGGCCCACTGCCACGCCCACAAAATGGCGAAAACCGAAAACTTATAAAGTGTCATAACTAAGCCATAAATAAAGATATTAAAGCAAAATTTGGTACAAAGGATCTCACTAAAGCGGGGCATATTTGGACGTAATTTTTTTTGGACAGGTGGGCGTGGCCTCGCCCGCTACTAAGTTTTTTGCACATATCTCGGAAACTACTATATCTATGTCAACCAAACTCTACAGAGTCGTTTCCTTCAGGCATTTCCATATATAGTTCAAAACTGGAAGAAATCGGATAATAACCACGCCCCCCTCCCATACAAAGGTTTTGTTGCAAATCACTAAAAGTGCGTTAACCGACTAACAAAAAACGTCAGAAACACTAAATTTTACGGAAGAAATGGCGGAAGGAAGCTGCAAGCAAGCTTTTTTTTTAAATTTAAAAAGGGCGTGGCGTCGCCCACTTATGGACCAAAAACCATATCTCAGGAACTACTCGACCGATTTCAATGAAATTCGGTATATAATATTTCCCTTACACCCTGATGACATGTACGAAATTCTTCCGATATAACGCTATTTTGAATTTCATCTGGTATAATATATACATAYATTAGGAACCAATGATGATGGCGGAACAAAACTCCCTTGTGGAAAAATTGTCGTGGTCGGACTATAATTTTTCAATACAATTAAAATAAATGAAAATACAATTCAATACTCAAAGTACACAAATTGATCTAATCTAATTAATTTTGCAGCAAAATAAAAAAATATGTAAAAGACGGATAAGGAAATCTCGATTATCCCTTTATCATGCGTGAGTACAAAATGTTCGGTGACACCTTACCTTACCTTCCTTACTTGCCTTTTTTGGTAAAATTATTTGTATATTGAAGCGATTTACAATAGTATGTAAAACCGCAAAATGATCATTTAGTTCCTCCTCTTGAGAGTCTATTGTATCATTTGTGCTTAAGATGTTTTCTTCCAATGAATGAATCTCGCCTGTGTTACTATCTATTCTACTTAGAAAATCGGCTACGTTATTTTCTATATTTCCTTTCAGATAATTTATATTTATATTGTATTCACCTAGCTTAATTAACCATCTTTGCAATCTTGGGTTAATCTCTGCCGTAAATGTATGGTCTATAATATGCCACTTCTTTTTCTGTAGTGGAATAACTTCTTTCGTGTTTGTTAAGTGTTCGACAAACATAGCTTATAGGATAGCTGTCCTGGGTTAATACCGCGCCAATTACAAAGTCACTTGCATCAGTTGAGATGCGAAATTTTTTGTTAAAGTCTGGATATTTCGATATTGGTGGGCTTACTAATAAATTTTTAACTTTTTCAAAGGATGATATGTACTGAGTATTCATTTTAATATCCTTTTTGTTTATTGGTTTATTTTAATAGACTTTTGTGTTGTGTTACTTTAGCGTAATCTCTTACAAATTTTCTATAATAAYCCATTATACCTAGGAATGATTTTATTTGCTTTGATATAGTAGTCAACTTTAGTTTTTGTATGTTTTCGATTTTGCTTAAATTTGGTTGTATCTCTTCTGTTGTTAAAGTGTGACCTAGAAATTGTTGTTAATTGGAGAAAATTCTATAGGCTTTATCCTATAAAATTCATATTTTAAATTTAGTTTATCTAAAATGTATTTTAAATTTTGAAAATATTGACTTACGTTATAGCGTCGCAGTACAATCGCCTGATTGTAAATGTATGACTCCTTTACAGCAAAATTCTTTATAAGTTCTTTTCTCATTTGCTGCCACGTTGGTGTAGGTCCCAAAGTCCGGATGACACTTGCTGCTTCTCCTTTAATTTTCATTTTGACATGTAGCTGTGTTACAAATTCCAACATTGGTGGGYTGGAGTGGAATAAAGGAAGGATATTTCAACTTCCCTGATGAACGACGATAAATCTCTGCCATCAAAGTCCATTRTTCTTGAAACTTCCTTCATAATTTATGATGCTGTCATCTGAAGTGGTTGCAGCTCGCCTGGATTCATTCAACTGAAGTTTTTAGTATCGTTAACTTTGCAGTTTGTTGTTACCGACTGCGCCAGTTTTGGCGGAGGAGAAAATAAGAATGCCGACGATGTTATTTCTGTGACATATTTTATTCTCTTCGCTTTTTCAAATAATTTTCTGCTTATATAACTACTAAAGTGAAAAAAATTTTCTTAATCCGTTTCTTTTTTTTTCTATTTCCTTATTATTGGAGGAAATACAATATTTGTTAAATATAATCTTATTTTCTATTGAATGCAAACAAACATGATTGTGTGGTTTACCCGATAATATCTGGGTTTTCCTTACAGTCAAACCTAAGGACCAAAACCAGTTTGTATGCATTTGCAATACTTTCTTTTAATCTAGTAATGTTTACTTGTTTTTCTTTAATATTTTATTTTGACCAATTTGCAATATTTTGTTGTGTGGTGTCTGGTTACTGATTACTGATAAGTGATAATATGTTTTGAATTCGCGAAAACGTACATATAAGTACATACATACATACATATATGGTCATGATACATGTGAATATAAGTTTTGAATAATAAAAAATACGATTTATGTACATTTATTTATATTATTATAATAGTACTAAGTTTTCAGTATGTTACGATAGTTTGTTAAATACATATGTGATAAAGTATCCACATATGTATAAATATACTTATAAAACGTACGACATAATTAAAAAAGTTGGCCTTATTTACACATTAACTACAAATGTTGCTTTGAAAAAGTATAATAATTAAAATATATTCATTTGACCCTGTATTCATAAATATGCACAAACCGAAATCAAGTTAATGCTTACAGCACTTACATCTGTGTAAAATAAACAATATATGTATATATAATTTCTTTATTAAACGATTGTGTCAAATATGTCATTCACACATCGCCAATTAGGAAGAGGACTTTTTTCGATTCGGGATTTCTAATAGCGCGGAAAAGTTGCTTTAGTACTTCCTGATTCCAATGCACCTTTTTTTTTTGAGATCGGATTGCATCTTCAACCCCAACTCCGGTCTTGAAATTTCGGAAATTCGCCTAAAATCGTGAAATTGTCTACCTAGCCTGAAATACGCATCTCATGGCAAAATGTATAAAACAAAAGTTATTTGTCACGTCATTTGCTACCGAAATGGCGTGATCATGGCCGTAGGACGAACCGTTCCGGAGATACGAGCGAAAATGCGGCGCGCCACAGCGTAAGGTGAAAACGCCAAAGGAGTCGTTCGGATAGGTCTCCACACAAATATTTTTTCATCGAGTTCCTTCCCTCTTGTCGATGATTTCGCCGAGTTCTATCATTTACATTCATTTCCCTGTGCCGTACGACATGTTCGGACCGGTCTTCACATAAATATTTTTTCATCCAGTTCCTTCACTCTTGTCGTTGATTTCGCCGAGTGCTATCACTTATATTCTCTCAACAGAACACAGAACTCAAAATGTCTGTATCTAAATTTAAATTTAGACAGAAATGTCCTGTGTTTGGCATATATCCGTACAATCTCTCTGAGTCCCAGTTACCTATTTACCAGGACGTTCTTTTGTGTTATCAATTTGAAAGATTTCGTATAGGGCGACACCGAGGCGACAACTATGAACCTACGAGTAAAGAGGTTACAGAAATAGTTGCAAAAAAGGTTGAAAATACTTTCAAAAAGTCATATAGTCCGATAGTTTCACACACCAGAGGTGTATAAATGCTCACCACATACCAAACGAAATTTCTGACTCTTAGACAAATGTTTTTAAGGAACCCAATAGGCTTGAGCTCTAAAAGAGACGACTTTGTTTCTTCTGCCGAAAAATTATTTGACATCGCTGCTTGTAAATGCATTTATTTTTTTTCTTGCACTTGTCCAAAGGAAAGGAAAGTTCCTATCAATGAACAACCATTTCTCTTGGACCAGAGAACCAGAAGAATTGGTCGCATTGGAAGTGTTGATCTACCTGAAACAAAAAAAATTACAAAGAAAAATGAAAGCAAAGAAAAGCTTTCAAAACGTCATTCAACATCAACACTTAGCAGAAAAGTATCAGCTAGACCATTCAGATCAGCCAGGCTCTCATACAGACGGTAACAATGTAGGTGCGTCGCACATGGATTATTCCAAAAACGATGCTGATGATGAATTTTCTCCTCCATCCTCTAAAACCAAACAAAACACACTAGTATTAGAACACACTGCTTTAGCTG
>NW_017537032.1:166498-179141 GCF_001853355.1 Bactrocera latifrons | reverse complement strand
TGTTTTGACGGCCGCAAAGACAATACACTTACACAAGTCACCGAAGTTGAAAAGTACTACCGCGACACTGTCAAAGAGAAACATATTTCTCTTACAGCAGAACCTGGTTGTCATTACTTTGGCCACCTCACCGCTCTTTCCGGGTCAGCTGAGGATGAGACGCAAGCAATATGGCAACATTTACATGACAATTCAGTTGATGTGGAACATCTAGAAGTTTTCGGTGCTGATGGCACCAACACGAACAAAGGTTGGAAAGGTGGAATCATTCGGAAACTAGAAGAAAGAATAGGTAGGCCATTACAGTGGGTTGTTTGTCTTCTTCATTTCAACGAACTTCCATTTCGTGCTCTTTTCGAACACATAGATGGTGTCTCAAAGAGTCCAAATCCATTCTCTGGCGACATAGGTAAACTGCTCCCTGATTGTGAGAAGTTGCCTGTTGCCAAATTTGAAACTTTTCCATCCTCCCAATTACCTTCTAAGTTTATTAATCCGACCCAACTTAGCACAGACCAAGCTTATCTCTATAAAATATCCGAAGCTGTTATTTCCATTCAATGTGCCTCAGAGTTAGCGTCGATGCATCCAGGTAACATGTACAAANAAGCTGTTATTTCCATTCAATGTGCCTCAGAGTTAGCGTCGATGCATCCAGGTAACATGTACAAATCTCACTGGCTCACCTGCGCAAATAGAATTCTGAACATTTCTACTGACAAACCAACAAAGGAAATAAAGGTTTTAGTAAAGTACATACTTACAGTTTTCTCACTTTTGTGGTTCTCAATAAGATTCAACAGTTGCTGCAATTTAAAGGACGAGATACTTACCTATTAAACTGCGCAAGGTTGTCAATTCATCAATTCAACAGAATGCTTTCTTTGCTCTTCCAGAAAACATTCTATGATGACTGACGAACRGATAGAAGTCAGAAAGTTGGCCGTTGACCGTTTTCTGGCAGCCAGAGAAGCAGAGTCTGACACTGTACATGTTAGGTTTAGATGTAATAAAGTGTCAAAGCTTAATTTAAAAGCTAATAATTATTACGATATGATTAACTGGAAGACTATTACCTTGACTGTTCCATCAGTYCTTTGTTCAGTTTCTAACGAAGAACTCATAAAAGGGCTGTCGAGTGACACTGCAGAGGTATGGAAATTTAGTGAATTCCCCTCACACCGTGGCAGTCGAGAGAACCSCCAAACTGGTGACAGAGGCATCTTCTAAAGTTATTGGCCCCCAATCTTGTGATCGTTTTATACGCTCTACACTGAAATCTAGGCAACAAGTGCCAAAGTTTAGTACAAAATTTGATTTCACGATTTTAGGCGAATTTCTGAAATTTCAAGACCGGAGTTGGAGTTGAAGATGCAATCCGATCTCAAAACAAAAAGTTGCATTGGAATCAGGAAGTACTAAGGCAACTTTTCCGCACTATTAGAAATCCCGAATCGAAAAAGTCCGGAATCGAGCCAMCCTACTTATGGCACACTTTAAGTAGAGATAGACAGCACAACATTTAAGCTTTGCACTTCTTAGTATCTAGGCTTAAGAAAATAATTGTATAAAAGAATGTAAGGTAAATTCATTTCACTCACTGATTCACTTCATTAGTGATCTTTGAAAAAAACACCCCGCTTTCGCGCAAAAAATAATTGGCGATCCTGCCAGGAGCAACGAAAAACCGCTGTTGGACCCTAAAAATGAAAAAAAATTTAAAAACGCATTAAGCGGTTAGGTGACGGCATCTCAATTACAAAAGTGCAACAAAATCAAAGACAGTGTAATCAGCAAAATGCCAGTGAGAACTCTGCATTAAAAGCAATAAAGCAGCGGACAAGATAGAGGAAAAAAGCATTAAGTTTTCAAAACAGCAGGAGCACCAAAGGCAAAGAGCAACAGCAACAGTAGCAACAACAACATGAAGTTAGTTGTAAGTAAATCCTATATTTACTAATTAAATGGGAAATAGTCCCACTAATATTAAGTATAAAAAATTGTTTCACTGTGGGTATTGCAAAAACAATAATCATGGCCCCACAAGTGCCCTAGTTTAAGAGAAAAAAACAAGATAAATTCTTGTATATTAAATATATATAAATAAATTATATTATTATTGTATTAAATATATATATAAAAGAGAAATAAAGATTTTTGCAAATTGGACAACATAATTCTAAAATTTTCTAAAATGGCGGTTAGTGTTTTTACTCCAGAAGACATAGTTCGACTGTTTGCGACTCAAATGACGAACTTAAGAGCTGAAATAGCTCAGCTAAATAACAAAATAAAAAGCATGACAACTGGTACGCAGGTGACAGAATACGAGACACAGACAATTGACGACCCAATTATATCTAATGAAAATTTAGAAATTGTGAAATCTTTGCTGGAATTTTCGGGAAGGTCATACGTCAGCTGGAGGCAAGCTGCAAAAATTCAGTGAGTCTCTATATAGAAGGGAGTAGGAGATATCTTGGAATACTAACAATACTCAGAAACAAGATTGTTGGCAATTATAACGACATTTTGACAAACCATGGAACAGTTTTAAATTTGTATATTCACAATTCGAGATTTCGATTTTGCGTATGCTGATTGAAGGCCAATACACATAATTGAACAAGAAATGGGCATACTCAGAAAATGATCACAATCCTTAATAGATTATTACAATTATGTTAATAAGAAATCAACATTATTAATAAATGAAACAATAATGATGCACGGAAAAAATTCCGAAATAACAAAACAATTAAATATTAAAAGTCGGGAAACTGCGCTTAGAAAATTCATAACTGGTTTAAATTACCCTTTAAATCAAATACTTTTTACTTTAACGCCTCCCGATTTCCCTAATGCTCTTGCTAAAGCGCAAGAACTTCAATCAAACCAAATAAGATCATGCGCTACATTTCTCTAAAAAGAACCCAGAAATTTATTCTCGAAAACAACAATTTAATAAAAACTTTCAAAATAATTTGAGGTATCTGAAAACCATTTTTTACGGTAAACTCCGATGTGCCCTATATTGTGAAAACAGATATGTAAACCGACAAATGTTTAGAATTTTTATAGAATCGGGGGCAACCAGTTTATATATACGAACTGGAATTTATATTAACAAAAACACTTTAGTAATTAAGAAGAGGGTAAGAACCATTAATGGTTCGACCATCATAAAATATTTTCACAATATTAATCACCTGGGCGTACAACAAAGTTTTTATGAAATTGATAACTTAGAAAGCGCTCTCTTAATTGGAATTAATTTTTTAAATACAATAGGAGCGACAATAGATATTCCAAATCGGAAATTAATTTATGGAAATTAAAAAATAGAGCAAATACATTTCTCAATGACTTAATTTCATTCTATAATGCCTGCCAAAGAAGATTATATTAATAAATTATTTTGGGACAAAAAGAACCTAAAACACCAGCGAAATTCTTCCCGGTAAAAAAAAAACAAAAAAACAAATGGTGAAAAAGCAAATAAAAATATAAAAAATACAAAATTTAAACTTCTTAAGACAAGAAAACCCTAATTTTTATGAAATTTATACAGCTTTTAGAATACATAATAAACTCAGGCCTGATCAAAGGAGTTTTATTTTTTCAAAAATTTCGATTTTTTAAGGCCAATTAACTGTTGAATTTTTCGCAAAAACTTAGAAAAAAATTACCTGAGGCCGCCATTTTGTTAATTTTTGAAAAAACAAGAAATTCTTCGATCAGGCCAAGGATTATCTATTTATAAAGCTACTTTTGTTTGTCCGACTTATTTTGGATGAATCTCCCAGGACTTATGGTTGTCACCGCAAGTACCTTTTTTGGAGCAGGGTCAACACAAACAACTATAACTTTGGAAATTAGAATTTATTTTTTTGAAATTTTCTGGTGGCAACTGTTTTAAGTCACCAAACACGATAATTGGAATGCCTCCAAAGTAAGCACTACTCCTAAAACTTTGCTTTAGCCTACAATCTAAATACGTWAACATCTTTGCTCCAACCATTGAAATTTCATCAATTATTATAAGCCTAATATCTATGAGATGAATAGTGTTCAATGTGTTACTATTGAGGGGCCGAAGATCGGCGGAGGACTGGTTGACGGGGAGTGAAAAACCGGAATGAAATATTAGACCCCCAATTCCAAATGCTGCTTTGCCAGTGGGTGCGCAGAGTAAGACCTTGGCTGTTTCGTGGTTAGTTCCTGGTACACTGTTAGCGCGCAATGTCAACGACTTATATATAGTCGTTATAAACCGGGTTTTGCCCACTCCAGCTCGTAGAAGATTTTCTTTTTACTGACATTGTGCATGCATCAATTTGCTCCTTGTGTGCGCTGCAAACACTCCGACATCAGTACTTAAGAGCTCGTTCTCCTCATTTCTGCATGGGTGAAACAGCATGGCAGTTTCTCTGAAGAAATCAGCTCTTGAATTTTYAACGCTAAAACGTTTCCAGCGCAGAATAAGTGCTTGCTTCCTTTTACTTAAAAATCCTGATCCATTTTTTAATGCCATTGGAGGTGCAGCTGTCGTGTCATCCTGGTTTTCTACTTCATTGTAGTCTTCATTATTAAAAGAAATATTCCTACGTGTTTTGGAAAATCTGAACCATGCTGCAAAATCTGCTAAGCATAGTTCTTCCAATTGATCGTCCCTTTGAGAGTAGTGACCCAGTGCACTCGGTACATATATGTCCGTAGAATTCTCCTGTAAAGCATCCAATTCACGTCTGAGCTTTAGCATCCTTACTCTATTGTTTGGATGTGATGTATTTATAAATATCTCCCCATTACTCGCTTCCGATAAATGCATTCCCAAAATATTATAAGCTGCTTCTTGAGTCGATATTTCCTACTCGTTTACAAATTTGTTTCCGATGTGCTGCAGTTTTCTTTTAATGGAAAAATTCCCATCATTTATTTTCTCCATGGCTTGTATAAGTAGTGTTGATACCCCTCTATTGGATTTATTTATATAATTAATTATATAGCTGCAGCAAGCGTAGGCGTCTAAAATGAATTGAATATCCATATTTGCTCTATGTAAGTTAAGGATATTTTTATTGTAGGAAAATTCCTCTTTAAAAAAATGTGTGGCGAAGAGCGAGCTTGTATCCTTCATAATCAGTGTTAATCCGCTCATCCGCCAAAAAATGTTCAAAGCAGTTCAACCGTATTAATTCTTCTTCTGCGTATTTTTATAAATTGAAGTTTGTGTTGCTCAATACCCTCCTCATTATCCAAGGAGGAAAGAATTTCTGTGGATGTGCTAGCCGTCATAATGCTGGACAAGGTTGCTGACAAAGTTTTCATCCCTCGCATTTGCAGCAGTTATATTTTTTGATATAAATATACAAAAGGACGTACACACGCGCGCAACGTCGATAGCGTCGTATTTCAGATCGCGCAATTTTGCTATAAGTTGTCGTGGATGTCCTCTTCTTTCCGCAGTAAATTGTTGGATACGACAACTCCTGAGCATCATCGTCGGTTGTAACATCCCTTGGGCATCTACCTTGCCCTGGTGCCATTGAAACTTGTTCAATCGATCTGTTTTCAACAGGTTAATTGTCCATCAAAATTTCCTGGCCACCTGGATTTAATGCCTCTTTCATTTCCTGTACATTTTCCTGTCGGGCATTAAGCAGGCCTCTTACTGCTGCCTCATCTGCAGGATCCGCAATAAATGGCACAGTTTCCTCGATTCCTACATTKGCGAGCCAATCACTTGACATTTGAATGTTGTGCTTGACGTAGAGCTCTATACCCAACAGATAATTCAGTGCCTGCAATATTTTAGCTGGTCGCACTGTCTCCGTCATAAAATTTTGCTGATATTCTAAGCGACGTTTCAGGTGCACTTGAATAATATGGCTGTTGCCAAATCTTCGTGATAGCATGGTGACTGTGTCTACAACAGGAATCGGGATATTTACTACTGCTCCACGAATAGCGCATTGACGTTCATATCCCAAAGATATAATGCCCATAAATGGGATTCTCGGKGATATTAGCCTTTCCTCCAGACACGTTAAATCCTGAAGACATTCCGGAGTGTCAGGATACTCCAATTCTTCTTAGAGGCAGATAATTCGTATTTTCCCTTGTTTGACAATACGATAGCAGGTGCTAGAAAGATAATATTTTTCGTCCGAAGATGGAAACTTCGATGACAAATAAGAAACTTTTCCAGCATCTTCCGAGTGCGTGAACTTTACTGAGGTCTGACGTTTTCCTAGTTTTGTTACGTGGTGAGGGAACCATGTGCTTTCACAACACACGCATATTTCAGTGGGCCCTTTTTTTATCAACAATGTGTACATATCAAAGATATTGCCAGCTCGACGTTGACGTGTTTGTTCTTCTAGCAGTGCATCAGGAGAAAGTTCACGACGACTTCTAATACTCCTCCTGGATTGCCTTTCGCTCTGTAACTGACGATTTGCATCATCCGACTCGTTTGCAAGTTCTTGCCTGGTTAGTTGGCGTGTCACTCTTCTTTGAGAAGAATTTAAAATTTTTTCACGACGTCTTTTTATTGGATCTCATCGACGACTTCTCCTCAATGCTGCATCTCGTTGCCTTTCTTCTTCTCTGATTATTGGATTCTGGTGTTGTATAGAACGTTCCATTTTGTCACGCTCCTGCTCCGCTGTTCTATATTCTGGATTGGTTCGTCTGGTGGAGTGTTCCGCGGTGTTGCGTCCCTGCTCCTCAACTCTATACTCCGGATTCAAACCCCGGTTTTATTTTGTACCTACCTAACATTTAATTAGGGTTTTAAAACAGGATAATTTTAAACATAGAGAAGTGTTCTATTGTTATTGAAACAATATATATAAAATATGTGTCTGGAAAAATTAGAGATTTAATTATTTTAAGGCAAATTAAAAAAAAAAMYTYYTTTATTTTATTTTGCGTATTCTTAACATAATTTAGATTTATTTAGAATATATTATTTGTATAGTAGAATAATAATTACACTAATTAATAATCCGTTACACCTACAAACTATATTACATTGTGAAAAAAGTATTTCATAATTTTGTGATGTTATTAAGTCAAAGTTGCCATATATGGACTTGATTTTGATTGGTCGGTTTGTATGGCAGTCTAAATTTCAAGAAATGCTTGTATGTCAGGTTTTGTTGTCCGACCTGCAAAATTTCTTCAACTATTGTAGCCTTGTCTTAGAGAATAAAGCACGACAAATTTGCAGAATATATTTCGTTAACTGAAAAAGTCTCCAATGTAAGCATTTTACTTCGACCGTTCATTGAACAATTTTTAGAAAATAATTTATACCAAATTTCGCGAATATAACTTATCAAATGCAAAAGTTTTTCATACCAGCACTAGATTCCGATAATTTAGTTTGTATGAAAGCTATATGCTATAGTAATCCGACCTGAACAATTTCGGAGAATATATTATTACCTTAAGCAGTTATCCATGTAAAATTTCGTGAAGATACTATGTCAAATGCGATGGTTGGTTCCGATCCTTCGGTTTGTATGGCAGCTATATGCTATAGTAAGCCGATATGAACAACTTCTTCCGATATTACATTATTTCTAAGAACAATAACTCATACCAAATTTTTTCAATATATGTCATCAAATGAGGAAGTTTCCCATGCAAGCATTTAGTTCCGATCATTCAGTTTGTATGGCAGCTCTATGTTATAGTTTACCGAATTTTTTCTGAGATTTCATTGTTGTATTAGAAAATAATCTATTCCAAATTTCGTGAATATATCTTGTCAGATGTGAAAGTTTTCCGTACAAGAACTTGATTCCGATCGTTCAGTTTGTATGGCACCTATATGCTATAGTTAACCGATCTGAACACTTTTTTCTGAGATTTCATTGTTGCATTAGAAAATAATCTTACTTGATTCTGATCGCTATAGTTAACCGATCTGAACACTTTTTTCTGAGATTTCATTGTTGCATTAGAAAATAATATATACCAAATTTCGGGAATATATCTTGTCAAATGTGAAAGTTTTCCATACAAGAACTTGATTAAGATTGTTCATTTTGTATGGCAACTATATGTTATAGTGTGCCGATATCGGCAGTTCCGACAAACGAGCAGCTTCTTGAAGAGGAAATGATGTTTGCAAAATTTCAAAACGTGATCTTATAAACTGAGCGACTAGTTCGTATATATACAGACAGACGGACATGGCTAAAATGACTCAGCTCAACATACTGATCATTTAGATATATACTCTATAGGGTCTCCGACGCTTCGTTCTGGGTGTTACAAACTTCGTGACAAAATTAATATACCCTGTTCAATGTATAAAAAGAGAAAATGTTAATAAAACATAAATTAATAACTTGGAGAATATAGAGATTTAGAGGTGGGGTAGTTTACGACCTCATTAGCTAAAGCAGTTATGTGTAAAATAAGCAAAATGTATATAAATTCATTGGAGGATGGGGTTATGTGTAGAAGCTCACGCAAGTGAGGAAAGTTCTCAGATCGCCATCCACTTGGGAGTGGCCAGAAGCGATCCTTTTACATATGGCTCCAGCAACTCACGGCTTCCAGTCTTTKGTCAAGTATCCTCTGAGTAGCCTTAGAACATCCGTTTAAAGGCGAGCTAGAGTGAGAAGGCGAAACATCTCCGACATAGGGTTGTGCGCTGGGTTTGGCACCTGCCACGTAAAAAACACATACCCAATGAAAATTAGCAATCAGCCTCGGATGAGATGTCACCATTTTGATGACGACCATGGCAAACGAAATAAGGATTACGAATGGAGGGCATGCAATTGGGAATGTGCCGTTGCCCAGCTGGTTGATGTCCTTGTAAAAATAAAGGCTGACATCACCACCGTCCGAGAAATGCGATGGACGGGACGAGGACAGAGACGAGTAGGTCCTTGTGGTATWTACTACAGTGKCCAAATAATGGAGCGCAAGTTTGGTGTGGGWTTCGTGGTGGGAGAGAGACTCCGTCACCGAGTACTATCATTCGTTCCGGTGAATGAACATCTAGCCACAATCCGCATCAAAGCGAGATTCTTCAACACATCGCTGATTTGTGCCCTCGTCCCGATCAAAGAGAAGGACCAAAGGTGCCTTCTATGAGCGCTTGGAGCGTGCCTATGAGAGCTACCCCCGTCACGATGTCAAAATCGTATTTGGCGACTTTAACGCCATGGTGGGCAAAGATTCAGGTCGGTAGATTCAGCCTCCATGACGAAACATTCCCAAATGGGTTGAGACTGATCGACTTCGCCAGGCCCGAAATATGGTGATCTGTAGTACTAGATTCCAGCATAAGAAGATTCATCAAGCTACCTGGCTGTCTCCGGATCGAAAAGCCACTAATTTGATCGATCCTATTGTGATTGACGGAAGACTCCAGTGTTCTGGACGTGCCTGCGCTCCGAGGTCTTAACATCGACTCGGACCACTATCTTGTTGCAGCCAAGATTCACACCCGCCTCTGTGCAGCAAAACACGACAAAAGCATGCCCAACGATTGGAATTTAAGTGTGCTATGCCCAATCCAGAAATAAGGAGACCGTACAATCTACGACCAATTATCGTGGGATAAGTCTCCTTAACATCACGTATGAGGTTCTATTGAGTGTATTGTGTGAAAGATTAAAGCCCACTAGCAAACAGCTGGACCTTACAAGTGTGGCTTTAGACCTGGCAAATCATAAACCGACCAGATATTCACCATGCGCTAAATCTTGGAAAAGACCCGCGAAAGGAGAATCGACACACAACACCTCTTCGTCGATTTAAAACTGCTTTCGACAATCGAATTTGGTATCCCCGCAAAATTAATACAGCTGTGTAAACTGTCGTAGARCAACCCCTAACGCTCCGTCGATATTGTTACCTTTGTCCTCAACACCCCCTCCATTAGTTCGGCTTTCTCCAGACTGGACAAGGAAGCAAAGCAAATGGGTCTATCAGTGAACGAAGTAAAGACGAAATATCTCCTATCATCAAACCAACAGTCGTCGCACTTGCGACTTGGCTCTCMCGTCACTGTTGACAGTCATAGCTTTGAAGTCGTAGATAATTTCGTCTATCTTGGAATCAGTGTAAACACCACCAGCACTATTAGCCTGGAAATCCAACGCAGGATAACATTGCCAACAGGTGCTACTTCGGACTGAGTAGGCAATTGAGAAGCAAAGTCCTCTCTCGACGAACAAAAACCAAACTCTATGAATCACTCATAATTCCCGTCCTGCTAGATGTTTGGATGATTGCAACAACTGATGAGTCGACGTAGCGAGTTTTCAAGAGAGAAGCTCTGTGAAAGATTTATGGTCCTTTGCTCGTTGGTAACGGCGAATGTCGCATTCGATAGAACGATTAGCATTGACATAGTTCAGCGAACTAAAAGACAGCGGCTACTCTGGCTAGGTCAAGTTATCCGAATGGACGAAAACACTCCAGCGCCGGGGAAAACAGAGGAACAGGAATACCTCCACTCCTTTGGAAGGACCAAATGGAGAAGGACCTTTCTTCGCTTGGAATATCCAATTGACGCCAAGTAGCGAAAAGAAGAAACGACTATCGCATTGTTATTAACTCGGCTATAATCGCATAAGCGGTGTCTATGCCAGTAAAGAAGAAGAAGGTATAATATCATTATTAAACGAATGTGTTAAATATGTCATTTAGAAATATGTCAATTAGAAAGCGGTACGATGTAAGTAGAAGCACATCATCTAACACTTAAACTCTGCACTTTTTAGAATGTAGGATGGAACTTTCTATCTAGACTTAAGAAATTAATTGTTTAAAACAATGTAGAATAAACACATTTCAGTTTAGTGTGTTAACCTAGATTCACTTCGTTGGCGATCTTTTTAAAAACAACCCCGCGTTTGCGCTAAATATAATTTACATACACACATATGTATATATACTTACTCAAGAGAATAAGTAAAATATCCACAACTATTTTAAAGTCGGCTATTGCACCCTTCTCGTTGAACTAAAAGATACTGACCAGGAAAGTTCCAAAGTAAACATAACTTTTTGAATCCGGTGGCGCCATCTACATATATGTTGACTGGTGCGCTATCTTTATTCAGTGAGAAATTCATGACATTTTATTGATTGGAAGTGAAGTTATTGCGTTTTAAGTGTTAGTATGTTTGTGTTATCGGAGCAAAAATGAGCTGGAACAAAGAGCCAACTTTTACCGAAACGTTTCAATTGATGAAACAAGTTTATGGCGATGTTYTCCTATCCCGTAGTAGAGTGCACGAGTGGTTCCAACGTTTGCAAAGTGGTCGTGAGGACAGAAATGACGATCAACATGTGAGCCAATCAAGATCCATGGTCACCGTAAATTCCATCGAAACTGTGCGTGTATTCATCAAAAATCAGCCGAAATCATCATTGAAATTCATAGAACTGAAATTTAACATCTTTAAAACATCGATTTATCGAATTTTGATCGATGTACGGTTTGTCCTGCACAAATTTACTGACGACCAAAAATTGCTCAGATTACAACATTCGTAAGACATCATTCAAGAAGTCCAAAAGGACAAAAACTTCCTTTACAATATTGTGACTAATGACGAAACGTGGCATTTCCAATATGATCCCGAAACAAAACGACAAAGYGCTGAATGCACCGGACGAGCAGAAACTCAAAAAAATCGCTCATGGAGAAGTCAAAAGTGAAGACAACTGATTYGTTTTTATGACTCCAAGGGCATTGTCCACTAAGAATTTGTTCCACCCGGGCAAAACATTAATGCGGTTTTATACCTTAGCCCAAATATCACGAAGATGAAAGTTGGCGTTTGTTGCACGATAATGCGCCATCGCATCGACCGGAGCTTGTGACGATTATTTGACCAAAAATCACATTTCAAACATTAATCACTCCACGTATTCACCTGATATGGCACCGTGCGACTTCTTCGCATTTGACCATGAATGGACAGCGTTATGCAGAGGTAGAGATCATTCAAAAGGCTTGCACCTACTGGCAGCCATACCGCTAAAACTCGTTCGACATGCTTTTGGACCGTGCAAAAAGCTGTACTGCAGCAGAAGAAGACTATTTTGAAAAACATAAATTGATTTTGGAGAAAAACCATTTGTTCTGTTGTTTTTTTAAAATCCTGTTTACTTTTAAATACCCCTGTATAACATAAAATAAAACAATAAGTTTTTATAATTACAGCACTATGAGTTAGAAATCGTCAAATAAACATTCCCACCAAAAGTGCTGACGGCAAGTTAAAGTTGAGAAATATCGTAAAACATTCTCATCAAAACTGCTGACGGCATTAACTGCACAAACATAAGTAATAACCATTTCATATAGCTGTAACAAGAGATGCTAGCTTTAAGCTTAGCAGTTAAGTTATGTTGTACTAAAAATTAAGAATAAAATGTCAGAACGATTTTGGCATTCAAGCAGATAACAGCAAGAAAATTATGGGATTTTGGTGGAAGACCATTCATCATCAAATATATCTAAAGCATTTATTAACAACATCAGCAACGGAAGAAGCAACAGTAGCAGAATAATATATATAAAACAATAAATAGCGACAACAGAAGCAGCTGAACTAAATAGGAGTAAGAAAAGAAATATATAAAAGAAAAAATT